>NW_020837955.1:34725754-34999597 GCF_003676395.1 Aethalodelphis obliquidens | reverse complement strand
CGAGGCAGCGGGGCCGGGGCAGCCGGCGGGAAAAGCGGGGGGCGCGCGGGGTGGGGGGAAAAAAAAAAAGAAAAAAAAAAAAAAAAAAAAGCCGCGAAAAAAAAAAAAAAAAAAAAAAAAAAAAAAAAAAAATTCAATAAAGGAATATTATGAACACTTTTATACTAACAAATTCAACAATCTAGATGCATGTACAAACTAGTTTAAAAACATAATTTATCAAAACTGACATAAGGGAGTTCCACTTCCAGAATGGCTCTGTGGACCCCGCTCCCAAGCTAAACTGGAGAAAATTACTGAAAAAATAATTAAGTCTCTGCAAGTGGTCCTAAGAGCATCCAGCAAATGAAGAAACATTAATTTAAGAAGATATACTAAAACTCAGTAAGGACAGTGAGAATCTGTGGCATTTGAACCCTGATCCATTCTTCCTCCTTCCTTCCCAGCCTAGGGTGATGGAAAGTCCATTCCAGATGGGTACAGCCCAGAACACAGGGCTCCCTCTCCCTCTTCCCACAGCTTCTAGTCAAGGGCAATGTTATCTTGCTGGGAGAGACAGGCTGTTAGCACCTCCCAAGAAGACCAGAAGCTACTGTGCTCCCCTCCACCCAGTGCCCAAGTCCTAGACATGAGCATCACTTAGAAAGAACCTGCCACTGTCCCTGTCTTCAGCCTCAGAGACAAGGTTCGGGGAGAGGCAGACCTTCAAATAGAGAGTTCTGGAGCTCTTCCCAAAGGGACTGACTTTATTGGAACTTGGTAAAGTTCAAGCCTAAGGGTACTCTCACAAACATTGTATGTAAGGTTGTGACGAAAAGCAATTAAAAGGAGAACAGTAACTTCACTGGAGATATGAACTAAATGGTAGGCCAGCTAGTTTACCAGCAAGAACCAGGGAAAGAAGAAGGGGATGTTCATCTTGGGGGGTGGACAAATCTCAAACATGACCTCAAAAGCTATCCCTGAAAAGGAGCTTGAATTTAATTGGATGAGTCTGTGGAGGAATTTATGTCCCAGAGCATTGTTGAAAACAATAGAGCCGTCAATCAGTGGAACCCAGCACTGGGGTGTGGTCAGGGAAAATCACAGTCAAAGAGAACCCTACTAAAACCACTGTCACCCCAGGTGAGTGTGCACATGCCCAAAGGCATGCTCCACACGCCTCTGAGGAGCCACGTCACACTGAGGCTTCACACAGTAGGGTAAACAGGCTTCACTAAAATAACCCAACCAGTCACTAAACAAATAAATAAGCAAACAGCAAAAACAAGCCCCAGAATGAGGAATGATCAGTACCCACAACTGCTCCAATATATTACCCAAACTACCCAATGTCAAAAAACAACAAGAACAAAATTATGAGACATGCAAAGAAACAAGAAAGTCTTATCTGTACTCAGGAGGAGAAAGCTTACTGCCTGTAAGAGAAACCAAGAACACCATTCCCCACCAAGACAATGTTGCCCCCAAGGGGACAAAAATTGGTTCTTGGGGAGATGAGAAAATCTTAGCTAGTACAATTGTTTGTGGTCCTCCAGAGGGCTACCGTACATAAACAGATATACAATCTACCTGTGGAATTCCTATTTCATGGTAGAGAAGAGAAACTGGGCGGGGGGCGGGGGGAAGCCTATAAAATGAGGAAGGGTGATAATGAATAAAAGATTGAGGAACATCGTCCTACAAAGAGGTCTGATTCTTCTTAAAGCAATCATTGCCTCCAAGGGCTGGGCATGCCCAAAGAAGGTCTTTCCAGCATTCAGGGGAGTTTTCATTTGAACGATGAAAGAGCTGCAAAATAAGTGCAGTTGCTTCCCAGAACCTCGGAAACCGTCTTGGAAGTTTGAGATAAAGGACAATACAAAATTAGGAAGAAAGCCAGGAGAGGCTCTTGCCAAGTCTGATGCATCCCTTGACATGATGGTGAATCTGGAAGCTTTCATTTCTCTGTTAGAAGACAAACCACACCAATGGAACTGACCTCAGACAAATGACCAGCAATTTGTGCTGGTTGAACCAAGGACCCAAAGCAGCCCATGCCATTTTATACCACTTTTTAAAGAAGAAGCAGCTTCCCATCTACCAGCGAAAACCCTGGATAGCAATTTCATTTCATTAAATGATGCAAAACAAACAAATCCTGCAATGTCTTCTGCTCTCCTATTTCCTGTTTCTTTACGCAAAAACCTGCCTAACCTCTCCAAAAACCAGCTGGTTTATAATATTAAATATTCATGCTTGATGGAATTAAACCTGGCTGCTTAGCGCAGATGATATCTTATGATAATTTCTCAATCCAGAGTTACAACCCATTTAGATTTGTTCCACAAAAGCAAACTCCCGGACACTCAGCCTACAAAGACCCTTTGGTGTATGCACTCCACTCTCAAGGACTCCGTCATCAAAGTAACGCTGAGGTTGCATGAGAATCTTCTAACATATGGTGCCCCTGCAACTATTAGGTATTAGGGCACCATGATGGTATTTCTGAATTTAAAATGATAGGGGAAGGAAGGAACAATAGCGTGATGACTAATTTTATGTGTCACCTTGGCTAGGTCACAGTGCCCAGATGTTTGGTCAAACACCGGTCTGGAAGTTGCTCTGAAGATATTTTTTAGCTACGATGAGCGTTTACAATCCGTTGACTTTAGTAAAGGAGCTCACCCTCCATGATGTAGGTGGGTCTCATCCAATCATTTAAAGGCTTTGGAACAAAGACTGAGGTTTCCCAAGTGAGAAATTCTACATCAAGGCTACAACAGAGAAATCCTACCCAAATTTCCAGTCTGCCGGCCTGCCTTACAAATTTCAGACGCGCCAGCCCTCACAATCTTGTGAGCCAGTTCCTTAAAATAATTATTCTTCTCCCTCTCTCTCTATACATATACCCTATTGGTTCTGTTTCTCTGGAGAACCCTGACTAATGAAAATAGGGAAACAAATTCTATCTTAAATGGAGCTAGAAGCACCTCAACTGCACCCCACAATACATGAGGATGGGAAGCAGCTGGCAGAGTGGGGAAAAGGCGCACCTCCACGCCTGCGGACAGTGGCACTGATGAGAAGCGCTAATCCACCAGGCAGGGCCCTGCAAAGCTCTGAACCGGTACCGCAGGAGGCAGGGGTGAGACGTGGGCTGGACAGCAAAGTAGATGGAAAGTCCCCAGAGAGCGGTTAAACCCTCCAGGTCCCCACCCTATCCTCAAACCAGGAAGCTGTCACCTCCCCAACCTCTGAAGGAGGTAGAAGATGTAACCATTCAAGGCTCTGGGCTCGGAAAAAGCAGACAAGTAGAAAACAGGGCTGAACAATCAGACCGAAAACAGGGCCTGAGGGAAGGTCTGCAAGGTGACCTGTGAGAAACCAAGTCCCTGGGCTTGGCTTCCAGAATGCCAGGTTCATGTACACCTGCCCAGAGACAGGGAAGGGGCATGCCTCCTCCAGGGAATGGAACGGCCTTTAAGTAAAGGCCAGATGCTAACACTCAGGGTCAACCAGTTCACTCCCCACCCACCCTTCAGTGAAGTCCACTTAATGGGCTCTGTCCAGTTAGCTTCAGTGCTCCCACGTTAAATAAGAACATCCAGCCAAAGCAGATACTTAAGGAAAGCGAGATACCAAAGAACATGCAGATGAAGAGAAGGTGAGAGCAGATGATACCTGCAGACAAAGAAGAAAGACACTGTACTTATGACAAAAGAACCCGATGTTATATTTTTTTAAATCAGAGTTCAGGAAAGAGCTTTTGGGAATTAAGAATATAAAAATCATAATAAATTCAATAGAAGGGCTGGTAAATAAAATTTTTTAAATCTCCTAGAGAGATGAACAAAAAGACAAAGACAATAGGAAATAAAATTAAAAGATGAAATCAACTCAGGAGATTCAGTATCTGCCTAATACAGGATCCAGAGAAAAGAAATAGGGAATATAGAGGGAGGTACACAAAGTTACAAAATAAAAGGACCCATTGAGAGACCAGAACAGTAAATACAAAGAAAAAAGTCCCAGGAAGGCACATCATTGTGAAACTTCAGATGACCAGAGCTAAAGGCTCCTGAGAGGTTCCAGAGAGAGAAAGAGAAAAGCAAAGTGAAAGCAGGGAATGTCATTGGGTCTCTCTGAAGCACACGGTAAACTAGAATCCTGCACAGAACTGATCTTCAACCTAGAATTCTACACTCAGCTAGAAAATAGAATAAAGACTTCAAACATAAATGACCCAAAACACCTAGCTCATGCGTACTCTCCTGGGAAATGACAGGAGAAAGAGCTTGTCCTGCAGAGGCTTTCCCTGTTCCCCAACTGGAATTCCCAGCTCCCCAATCCCAGAGCACTGTGTTAAAGCACCTTGTATTTGCCCTGGCCCCAAACAGCACATGGCCACGTCTGAGCATCCTGTACCCTCCCCAAGTGCAAGCCTGTACCTATAAAACAGTAAGTACTCAAGAAGAATCTGTTAAATCGCCATGGGCCAGATACGCCTTGAAGTTTTGTCTGTCATTTAAAGAATGCATCCCACAAGCACTGATTTTCCCATAAATGCCCACTTTTTATACGATAATGGACTTGTTTTAAAATGAAACATCTATGTGCACAATTCAGGAGCACTGGTCTTGCTTTTGTAAAGCCTTTTTCTCAGACGTTAGTTTATTAGAGCAGTTTTAGGTTCACAGCAAATTTTAAAAGGTATAGAGACCTCCCATAGACTCCCAGCCCCTACACATACAACGCCTCCCTCATTAGCAACGTCCTCCAGCAGCTCTTGCAATTGATGAACCTACACTGACACATCATAATCACCTAACGCCCACGGTTTATATTAGGCTTCGGTCTCGGTGTTGTACATTCTATGCGTTTCAACAAATGTATCCTCGCAGGCATCCACCATTACAGTGTCATACAGAGTAGTTTCACTGCCCTAAAAATCCTCTGTGTTCTGCCTATTCGTCCCTCCCCCACTGGGACCCCTGTGGTAATGCTTTTTAATACTATTTGTGTGGAGTATGGGCAACATGTTTGCAGTTCTGTGGGCCAGGTCTCTCTGCAGCTACTCAACTCTGCCATTGTAAAGTAAATGCCTCCATAAACAACACGTAAATGATGGGCATCTCTGTGCACCAGTAACACTTTTATTCACCAAACAGGCAGCCCACATGCTGTCATCTGCCGACACCTGGACACAGTATCACTTTATTCATTCCCACCATTTTATAGAAAAGAAGTTTCTTAATAGCTTGACTTGGCAATAATAAGGTTTTTTGGTTTTGTTTTTGTTTTCAATTTTCTCTCTGAAATCTATCCTCTTTCTGGAAGTTGAAACAACACCCAATCAAAAGCTGAGATGGTATGCTGAAAGACAATCCCCTTTTCAGAACATCCCTGCTCTGAAGCCACATTGCCCTTCTCCACTTTAAACCCCAAGCTTCTCAAAACTCTGAAGGAAATCACTCGCTCTTTGAAACTGATCTCTGCGTTTCCAGCAAGCGTGGCTTAGGCTGCCTCACAGAGCAAGTCCCATAGCGTGGCTACCCCAGGGACGTGCCATTTGCTGAAAGTCGGGCACGTGAGCCCTTCAGGGCAGTGCCGTTGGACTGCTTATGGTAAACTGAGACCAAGATCTTTTGTTTCCAAAAGTAATCAACATTTGTTCTTGCGTTCAAAGAAAACCAACTGTTCTGCAGAACAACATGTGGACCTCAACGACCGTCCAGTCACCAATTACCCGTGAACAGAACAGAAGCAAACCCACGTTTACCTAGAGTGGGGAGTTCGTCTCCGGAGATCCCTTGGTCTAGAGCCCCGGTGTCCACTCACCCAAATGCAACCCACGAAGTTGATTTTACTGAAGGGAGAAAGAGTGTGCATACAAAATGCAAGTCCACTGAGGTCACCCCCTCTGAGGCCTGCCACCTCTTCGAGGAGCAAAGAGTCACACCAACCACTAGGCTTCCTATCAGCTACAATAAGAGATCCAGAAAACAGCGCTGGTGGTTTTTCTAAGTGGACATGGCAGCTCCCTGCAAGGCAACCTCTGACCTGTCATAAAAGAGCAAGAGAGCAGATGAAAATACTCACCAAAGCCTAGAGACTGGGGAGGATTCTGTGTCTGGCAAGTAGTAAAAATCTGTAACATTGTAAGTACATCTTAAGCAAGAGATAGTAATAGCCTCTGTCAAAACACTTGTCCAGCACAGATGGGACATCAGCCCTGCATTCGACAAGGCAGCTGGTGGGCAGACTTGTCAGGAAACGCATCTGACAGGGAGGGTGCGCCTCTGAAAGAAACACTTCTGTGGGGCCTGCCCTCTACTCTTCGTGGTCCAGCAGTCTTCTAGCTTGAGTTACTCACATAAGACCTATTTCCCTCCCAAGTTCAAATGCAACAGTAGCTACGAAATTGTGCTGCAGTCCTCAGTTAACAGTTTGAAAGCCAGGATTAAGGTTTTCCCACAGGGTTTCACTTCTTACTGCTTATAATTTTTGAAGCCCCTTGAAGCTCAGCACCGAGTCTTTGGGAGAACAGAACATGTCTTAAAACCATGGAGAACTTGAGTGACCCCACAGGATACAGATGGAGACCAGACAGAAGCGGACCCCAGGTGAATACCACCCCAGGTACCTCTAAACAATGCCAGCACAGGAATCCCTGACAGTAAGGAGATAGGAAATCAATACTGCAGACATTCCTCCAGCTGGCACCTACACTGCCTCCGAAACAGACTCACTTAAAACAAAACATGACTTCAGAGGCGAAGAACAAACTCGGACAGGAAGTGAATCCAAATGGATGCGTGACCTTAAACAACGGGAGTGACTGGAGCACCCTACACCGTCATGCAGGCTGTGCCCCTGGCAACACTAACCTCAGAGGGCATTTTAGGAAGCATGCCCAGGAGTGTGCTTTCTCTCAGTCTCCCCCATGACTCCAAAGCCAAACCCTCTTCATGAACCAATGTGTTCGATCTAAGTCTCCTTTTTCTTTTCTCAGGGCTGCTGTGACAAATTACCACAAACCTGGTGGCTGAAAATGAAAGAAATTTCTTCCCTCACAGTTCTGGAAGCCGGAAGTCTAAAATCAAGGTGTTGGCTGGGCCACGGTCCCTGTGAAGGCTCCAGGGGAGGCTCCTTCCCTGCCTCTTCCAGCTTCTGGTGGCTCCAGGTGCTCCCTGGCTTGTGGCTGCGTCACTGCAATCACTGCCTCTGCCTTCACGTGGCCTTCTTCCTTGCATCTCTAAGTCTCAATGGTCTTCTGCCTTTCTCTTATAGGGACATCTGTCATTGGACTTAGGGCCCACCCTAAAGCCAGGATGATCTCATCTCGAGATCCTTAACTTAATTACATCTGCAAAGACTTTTTTCCAAATAAGGTCACATTCACAGGTCCTGTGGGCTAGGACTTGGACATATCTTTTTGGGGGCCATTATTCAACCCACTAAAGTCTCCAGTAAACCAGAGGAGAAAATGAGTTATTTATTTAAATGCACGTGGGCTGTGAACACCCTGTTGTATTTAATCACCTAAAGCCCAAGACACTATCGTGTTAGAGGCTGGCATGAAGGTCGGCTAAGTGTCCTTGAACAAGTTGCTGAGTCCGTCTAAGCTTCACTGTCCCTGTACATAAAGTGGGGACAACCGGACCTGGCAGGGCTGTGGCACAGGCTGATGGAGATCCACTTAGACGGCCGGGCACCTCTATATTGTTGACAGGCCCTAATCTCTAATGACTCTGAGCAAAATGCTCAACAACCACTCTGCAGGAAAGGCCGTCCAGTTACTCCCTGATCCAGCCACTATCAGGTGTGTATCGGGTACTTAGAAAAAAGAGAAAAGATTAAGGTAACAGGCTCGCCAAAGCTAAACAACGATCAGACCTGTGGGGAATCAAGGACTCTGGGTCAGGAGAGCAGGCTGTCCTCTCCCAGGTGGTCACCTGTGGGCCTGGTTCCTCTCCAATGATCCCAGAATCGCCAACCTAAATATAAAGCCTGCACTGCCCGTGGACTCCCCAGGACACGCGCTGTGTCTCACTTATCTTTGTGTCCCCAGCACCTGTCACAGTCAGTGCCCGGCACCTAAGTCACTCAGTAAACACTGATGGAATGAATGAAGACACAAACCAGAACACTCTGGGAACCTCAGCCCTGAGACTAAACAATGCATGGATGACTGGGGTTTATTTGAAGCATGATACCAAGTACTTGACAGACACTGAATGGACTAAACAAGATAATGCACCTTTTTAACATCTGGGCCTGGCAGACGCCCCAGCAATGTCAGTGATGCCCATCTCTTATTTTAACCCTCACTCCAACCAATAGCGGAGGCCTTATTCCCACTTTACACAGCAGGAACTGAGGCACAGAGAGGTTAAGTCACAGAGCTAGGACCTGGCAGAGTCAGGATTTGTCACACTTTGAAGAGCTCTATGCTTTGCACTACACCACCCTGCACCTGATTCACGTTATTTATTCTTTGCTTAAGGCTGGTCCCAGCTCACATACCCATAATCAGACTATATATTAGGGAGGGTGTATGTTCATTTATATATATATACACACATACATACTATATGTTGGTACACACACACACACACACACACACTACCTTCACTGAAGGAGTAAACTAGAGAGAACACTGAGCTGAAAGGCATAAGGTCCCAGGGAACATGGTTAATTCCCTCGCACTGTCAAGTTCTGACTGGTACTGCCAAAGGGTAAAGTGTCACAGGTTACACTCTGCCAAGTTCACAAAAGCAACATATACAATGTTTTGTAAACTCCAGAGCCTTGTCCTCAGGCTCATTATTTCCTATTAAATATCTTGTTTCTAAGCCAACCAGTGAAGAAAAGTGAACGGTGCTCGACCTTCGTGTATCAACTCTTTTCTCTCAACTCCCGAAGAAAGTGATGAGGAGACATGACACAGGAATTAGTGGCCCAGCCACTGAACTTACAGGAGGAATGGATGCTGGGGAAGCTTTTGCGGCCCTCGGACACCAGATCGGGGTCACCTGTGCAGTGCATTTCCGAGTTCATCACTCCATCTGGAAAGCAGCGGTAAAAGAAATCGGGGCGAGGTCTACAAAAGACACCATGGACATTTTCAATATAAAACGCTGCCATCACAAACAAACCCCAAGCTAACCCCGCTGTCCCCTGTTGTCCTAGCTCCTCCTGCTACCATCAACAGCGCAGCCCGCCCCGCCCCGAAGACACTATGGGCTTAGACAAAGCTCAGGCTTTGGGGTCAGAGAGATCTGGGCTGGAACTCCCACTCTGCCACTTACTAGTTTTATGACCTTGGGAAGGTCATGTAGCCATCCCCCACCCCAGCCTCAGTTTCCACATCTGTAAAAAAGGGAGATCAATACCTACCCAAAGGTGAGGTCCTGCAGGTCAAGTGAGGTGACTTCCAGGAGCCACCTAAGCCCAGGGCCGGCAGAGTAGAGGGTAGTTCCTGCCTCCACCTATGGGTCCGCTACTCGGAGGCTGCTTCCAGGACCCAAGCCTCCAGGCTCCTCGTGGCCCTGTAGCTTGAATTTGGATGGCCAACTGCCTGCCCTTCCTTAAATAGCAGTCTCACTTAAGCTCACTGAGAGGACCTGGAAGCCCAGCTCCAAGAGGCAGAGCCCACGGTCGCCAGGTCGGCACCTGGTCCAGGTTGCGGGGGAGGCTCTACAGGGAGGCGGTTACAAGCCGGCCCCGAGGCCGAGCCTCCTGCCACAATCACGGATAACGTGTACTGAGTACGTACTGCATACCAGACCCAGCACTAAGCACCGCCCATGGGTGCATGTTTTTTTAAATTTTATTTCCTTTTAAAATTTTTATTGGAGCATAGTTGCTTTGCAATGTTGTGCTAGTGTCTGCTGTACAGTAAAGTGAATCAGTTACATGTATACATAGATTCCCCTCTTTTACATTTCCTTCCCAGTGAGGTCACCACAGAGCACTGAGTAGAGCCCCCTGTGCTAAACGGTAGGTTCTCATTAGTTATCTATTTTATACATAGTGGTGTATATAAGTCAACCCCCACCTCCCAATTCGTCCCACCCCTCTTTCCCCCTTGGTAACCGAAAGTTTGCTCTCTACATCTGTGACTCTGTGTGTCATACGATTCTTATGACAACCCTGGGGCAGGCCCTCGGACCTCCTTCATTTCACAGGTGCGAAAATGAAGGCTCAGAAAGATTACACAACTGCCCAAGGTCACACACAACCAGTAAGTGGCAAAGACAAGCTCTGAACCCCAGCAATTGGATTCTTGTGCCTACACAGCTCACTCCATGCTTGTCCACCTCACTCACGTGTGGATTCTCACACAGATGTGTGATGGTGAATTACTTCACGTTAATTCAACTAACCTTTGCCGAATGCCTGCCGTGGACAAGGTCTTGCTAGCACTGTAAACACAATCCCCCTTTTCTGTACGTACTGGGTTACAGTTCACACAGACTGACTCACTGGTCCTCCAGCTCTGGGATCTGGGCCCAATAACAATCTATCGATATCTGTAACATACCAATTATCAGTAATCTACCAGAACTGCTGGCTTACTGTCTCTCCCCTATGTGGCTAGTGTTCCTCCAAGTGTGGCTATTCACCTACTGAACCAGAACCTCAGAGCGGACATGGCCTGGGAATCGGCATTTTATCAGGCCCCACGGCAACTCTAAGCCTGGACAGTTGCAAGGACACTGCAAGCCCCAAGCCACGCACTGCGCAATCTGTATCCCTCTTCTGCCCCCTCGATGCCTGGCCAGCACCACGCACCAAGTATTTACATGATCACTGATACTGAGCTTCCAAGAGGGGAACCAGCCTGTCCAAGGCCAACGGCCAGGCAGGGCCAAGGTCAGGTCCTGAATTCGGGTCTTTTGACGGTTCGTCCCTACAGAGATTAGCTCACTGCCAGAGCGGCTGAGGGAGGAGGCAAGATAAGAGAAATCACTTCCCAGGGGAGTGAGAGGAAGGGGCCGTGAGCCAAAGCTCGAACGCCAATCCAGATTTCTTATTCCAAAGAGAACGATAAGGAAGAAAGCTTATTTATTTTTTTGGAGGCCAAAACTGGCCAGTGAGTGGGTGTCTGGTGAGGCCCTGGAACATCAGTGGATGGACCAGAGATGCCAGCAGTGGGCTTTGGTCCACAAGAAAGTATAGTCAGTGGATACCGCTTTACTACTGATGCCCTGCTTTCTGAAATACTGAGTTCGTAATTCAAAGGAGAGGAAAGATCTGTGCTGAGGACAGAAATCTCAGAAGGACGATAACTTAAGGGAAAACCAGAAGAGCTCAAATTTGTCCCATCCAGTGTCCTGCGGCCAAGGCTCCTACATAGAAAACCCTGAGAATCAGTCACTATTTGTTTCTTTTTTGGAACTTACCTTCCCACTATTAATTTAATAGTGTTGGTGCAGACTCCATTCAAAGCAAGAGCCAAGGACACGGCTACAAAACAAAACCAACAGGCAGAAAAATAACCAGCGGGCTCGCAAATCAAAACCGTCATCATCATCGTCATCATCATCGTCACCATCACCTCTGTTCCATCATACTACTGTTTAATTTATGACCCCAGAAATATGAGCGAATACTCTAAAAAAGGGAGGCAAGTTTGAGCAGCTAAAGGAAAATGTAATTAGAACAGGACTTTGGAGAGTGACTCATAAAATTCCAAGCCCCTGTGACATGAAATTGATCTCTCCTCCTTGAATGAAATTTTCAATATCACTGAGAAGCCCATCTATCATGTTCTGGCCTGATAGGAACAGATTTAATAGGACAGCATGTAGAATCCCTTTTACTGGTAGCAAGAAACATAACTTTTTTATTTCCTTCTGGCAATCTTCTCAGACACAATTCTAATCAGAGCAGCTGCTGGAATCCTACTGCAAGTAGGACGTGCCCACTCAGCCATCACCTCCTTGTTGACCCGCGTCTCCTGCTGACGGCTCTCCACTTGTTATCAAACAAATCACCGTTTCCGAGAAGGTGAAGTGTCCCCAAAACCTCGTTCGCTTTTGAAAAGATTTGCCCAGGCGGTGCTTCCTGCCACCTAAAACAGTAGGCATTTCTGGATTACATCCTTTAAAAATAGGCAGCACAGGGACTTTCTCCCAGCAGCTTGGAAGGACTTTGCTGGATGAAGCACAGATCGTCCAAAGCGTGCAGATGAAATGAGTCATGGAGCTTTCCCTGCAAGGACCCTGCACCTCTCTCCTGTGTTTATCAAGACTGCACAAAAGGCAAGTGAATGCGATGGAAGGCCAAATGCTTTGCATAAGCAATAAAAACCTATTGATGCCCCGTTCCATTGCTTTGTTGAATAATAAAGCATATGAGTTACGATTTCCCTTTGGCAAGTATTAACTGTTCAATACTAGCTGAGATTTACGTAAGAAAATAGCAGCGGAGGGCCATTTTCGGAAAGGAGCTGCCTGGAGCAATTCATGGTCATCAAGGGAGACAAATGTGTTATTCTACAAACGGAAAGTACTGTGAACCGTCAACAGTCACCAAGGGCACAGGCCACTGAGGTGGAGACAGAACCCATCTGCTTTTAACAAGTCATGGGAAGCAAAGAGAACGGGAGGGACCAGTTCAAATGAACACCTTTGTCAAAGGGAAACTAATCCCCTAAGTGCGGGATGGGCAGCAGTGCCATATCTGACTGTGGCAGCAAAGGAGGGATGGGCCACCGGGGTGGAGAGCAGAGCATGCGTCAGCAGCGCGGCACCACCTTTAAAATACCGAGCACGCAACTGGGGTGTATAAACTGGAAGCGAGAGTGGGGGGACTTGGAGAGATATGATTACATTCTGCACGCACAGACCCTTCCTTACTAAAACGCTGGCTTCCCTTCTTTCTCACAAGCTCACAGCACTGCTGAGAGGTCTCCTTTGCAGAGAGGAGGGAAAATTCCCTGGGCCATCTTCACTGCAGAATTCTCCCAGAGCTACGACGATTAACAGGCTGTGAAATAGCCCTGAGATGACAGGGGCTTTTCTTCTCAGGGCTAGTCCAGCGGGCTCACTGTTGTGTTTTCCCAGAGGGGCCAGACTCCCTCGTATCCTGGTCCTAGCATGGCCTCTGCACAGAGAAGGTCTCTGGGAACAAGCATCACTAGCTGATCTCCCAATGCCCTTGGGGAACTTCAGAGACTGCTACATCAGTCCAGAAACACCATACACGTCCTCAACCTCTGCACCGGCTGGATTTACTGGAGCACAGAGCAGTTCTCTGCAAAGCTTCAAGTAGCTGAGCTAGAAAATGTGTGGATGTGATATAAGCACCAACAGCTGGCAGCTTCACTCTCTGATCCAAAAGCCTGAAGGAGACAGAAGAGAGTGGGGATCTGCAACGACAGTACTTAGGGTGGGAGTCATTGCAGCCTTCCGGAAGTGAAATGAACTGATTATTATGTTCATCTGAATAGCACAACCCCCGGGGGGACCAAGATAGGGGACCTCTCACTGATACCAGAGGGAAGGCTAGGCTGAGATTAGATGTGTGACAGGCTGGCCAAGCGGGAAATGAATGGCGCCAATCATGGGGGGAGGGGGTGGCTTGTTGATTAACAATAACCCAGCGGGCCTGGTTCCTAAGGGCTGTGTTTACAGCATCCCACAGCACTGCGGGCTTGAGAGAAGAGTCAGAAAGACAAGCCAGACTGTGTCTGATAAAGAAATTCAAAGCAGTGTGTCATGTGAGTTGGCCTGCAAGTGGCCTATATGGAGGGCACTCCTGCTTACAGGCACCCCAGAGGATTAAGAGGGGCTTTTGTTGTTGTTACTTTTGGTGTTGGGAATTCAGCACCACAGTCCTTCCAAAACAGGGTTCTCCAATTTACAGACCTGGCTGTTCCGCAGCCAGATCCCTTAGAGCCCGATGCTGGGTGGGACAGGCCTCACTTGTCCAAGAGCAGATGCACAAGGGGGGCTGCTGTGGACAGGCGGATCAGGGGAGCTCTGGGGTTCGGGTCTGCTGAAGATGCCTGGGTAAAGAAGGGACCTCAGCACTAAACCACCCTCACTGAGAAAGTCCTGCATCCCAGGTAACGGTGGAAAAGCTACACCTAGTTTTCTGTCCTTGGTTTTTAAAGATCACTCTCCCCACCCCCTACTTCCAAGGCTTCCTAAAAGCAGCAATTTAAAACAAACTGTGTACAATGGGAGGTTCTTCATCATTTTTACAAGGCAGGCTCTCATTTATCTAGGCACACAGAACATCCAATAACTCCGCCTTCTCTGTTAACATATAGGAGGCCGGGTATGGGGTGCAATTTTGAGATGTCATCCTAAGGGAGATTTAGCGGAGAATGAAAGGTTTAGGGAAAGTAACTGTAAGCTACTCACTGCCATAACAACAGCCCAGCTCCAAGAGCGGGCAGTAAATTATAACCATAACCATGAAAGACAGTTCCTACCCACAGTCACATATCTCGGGACTCCGCGTCAAGGGAGCGACTAGAATAACAAGTGAAGCAGAGGGATTTCCGGGTCAACTGAGAGGGCTCCTGAAGGGACATTTGGGGGACCACAGTGATATCTGTCCAGGTGCTCGAGCCCCATGTGGGAGGGCGCCTACGCCCTTCCTGGAAAACCTGACCTTTCCACCACCTCAGCTGAGGAGACAGAGACCATGTGACGACCAAAGCATCAACCTGCACTTAGGCAGCCGGGGGTACACACCTGACTTCAGGGAAGGCATACACAGGCTGGCCAGAGACTCGGGACTTTTGTGTCCAGGCTTTTTGAGAAATGAGTCGAGCCAGAGTCTCCACCTGGGAAGTCTAGACCACGAGATGCAGTGAAACTTCGAGGTGGCACTGGAGCTGAACGGTCATACAGGGGTGGGCCAGGGGCACCCACCACTGCGAGCCCAAACCTCACACAGACCAAAGGTGCAGGCAGCAGAAACGATGTCCAGACAGGAGACTGAGGCAGGGGGTGAGAGGAGAGGAAGGGCACATCGCAGAGAGGAGGGGCCGTGAGGTGGCAGGGGCGCCTCCACCCCTCGTGGCCTGGATACCAATTCCGTCCCCACGAGGCTCCTCTGTCCTTCTGCTCCCTATTCCTGGATGTCTGTGAGATTGCTTGTTATAGCCCTGTAAGCAAACCTCTAACTTATTTGATGTAATTTCAGAGGAATTCTGTTCTTTTCAACTAGACAGAGCCTAACCAAAGCCTGATTATGTAAGAATGTTCCCTGTCCCTTTACTGCTCTGCATTCCCTAGATCTCACCCTCACCCTCCTTCCCTTACAAAGAACAAGGGAGACCATGTTTCGCTACATTTTCATTTCCTCAAAGCTCAGTAATTAACAAACATAACCTTTACTTAAGAATCTCATATTTCCAGATTTACTACCTAACTGAATGGTGAGCCTATACAACACACCAACAAACACAATGTGTGTGACGGACGGGTTGGGTAAATTTAACGTGTCATGTCAAAAAATAAACCTAATTCAGTTTTCCCAACCATCAAAAAGCTAAAAACCTGGCCTCCAGGTGGTTTATTTTGGTTGCTAAACAAGCCAAATAGTTTTGCTTTCTCTCAATGCTGTCATTTACTCAGTCTTTTGATTAAGATGCAGATCAGAAAAAACATGGGTTTAACCCTAAAAATGTCAGACTCATGTCACATGCAGATATGGCTCAGCCTGGGGAGAACTGATAACAGTGGTGTTATAATCAATGGCAAAGATTGGAGCATTCTTTACATAATAACAGTTGATTAACTGCCCAAATGTCCCCAAACTGAAGAAGAGTTATGGAGTTTGTTTCCAGTTTATATTATATTTTACATCTGCTTTTGCACATTTTTGCCTCTAGCCAATGGTGATTGGTCAAGGAGTCTGTGGTTGACTTTTGAATTGCCCTTAAATATGGGCCTATTAGCACAAATGTGGGGTTAGCACAAATTAGCTAACAAATTAGCACAAATTAGCACAAATGTGGGGACAGTCAGTGGTGACAACGTTTCAGATTCACTTTCCCTTACAGCCAAGAGCTGCCCTTCTGGTGTGCCGGGGAAGCACAGAGCTCTGATGGGGAGTCTGACACTCACCTTCAGCACAAGGGACAGCGGCAATGGGCTGACCCTGAAGACAGGGTACTTAAACCACCCGTGCACGGGTTCTTCTTAGGGGTAAAAGTTTACCTTGTCTTGTGTTTCCAAACTTAACTTGACGGAGAGAAAAATCAGCTGGGTGCAACTGAGACTTTCAAAATCTAGCGACCTAAATAATTAAGTTCAGCCCCATCCCTTAAAGCAGGAACTGTGAATACTCTACCTAGGAAGGCTTCCTTAATTTCAGTCTTGTCTGTTCGCCGGATAATTTTCACCACACAAATAACAGCCAGGGGTGTGAGGAAAGAAATTGCCTGGAAGAAACAACAAAGAATCCCTTATGAGGACAGCAGTTTGCTATCAGAGGGCTGATTGATAACTAGTTCCAGTTAGCGTCGTTTAGACTCACTAGTTGAATGATCTTACTGAACTCCTGACCTCAAACAAAGAAGGATTTATATCTATACTTAGAGACTCCACAGACTTGAAAAATCAGAGGCCTGATTATGGGTTATAACTGATTTGTAATTGCTGGGAGCCACGTTTTAAGTGGTGGCTTTTTTTTTTTCGGTACGTGGGCCTTTCACTGTTGTGGCCTCTCCCGTTGCGGAGCACAGGCTCCGGACGCGCAGGCTCAGCGGCCATGGCTCACGGGCCCAGCTGCTCCGCAGCATGCGGGATCCTCCCGGACCAGGGCACGAACCCGCGTCCCCTGCATCGGCAGGCGGACTCTCAACCACTGCGCCACCAGGGAAGCCCCAAGTGGTGGCTTTTTAAACAGAAAAGACCAGCCCATAATTATACTGACTCATCTTTGCCAGTAACCCTCCTCCCGTCCTCCCCTGCAGAGGCGCGGAAGAACCCTTGGCCTCCATCCTCGGCACCCTGGCAACATGGGAGCACACGGGACTTGCTTAGAGTCGCCTGATTCATTCCCCTTTGGTGTTCTTTGGTCGAATATTCATTTCCACTGCAAAGCAGAGGTTAGTCCTTTTCCATGAAGTCTCTCCTCTTCCCTTCCTCCACCCCCTTTCTTCCCCTGGACCAAAGCACTTGGGAGTGCAGTGAGCGCTTAATGAACCAAGCTGGTGCGATTCAGATGCAAGCGACACTCACTACTGAACCTTCTATGAGGCAGGAACTATGTTTGGGTACCGTCAGGTACTGGAGTCTCTTAAATCCTCACGCTGGCTTTGTGACAATTCCTTGCCAGGCTTGGGGACTATGTGATGTGCCCAAGGACACACAGCTGGTGAGTAGCAAGGCCAAGCTTTGGAGGTCAGGTTTTCTGCCTCTCATGTTTAATCTTTAGTCAGCATTCTATAATTAGTACATTGTTTTCAACATTCCAACAATCAAAAAAAAGGTATTTATGTTATTTCCTTATGATTATAACGTCTCAGGATAACAATCAAAAGGGATTAAATATCTCACAAATCTACAATTGGCTCACAGATGGTGGTGGGAGCGGTGAGGTGTGTCACTATTAACCAAACAGCGTTCCCGCTTTGGGAAATCTCCACCTGGGCTCTGATCGGTGTCACTCTTTGGAGAGGGGCTTTCCAAGACTAAGGCATGGCTAGAAGATACTCTCCTTTTTTAAAAAACAGAATTCATCCAAATGCACAGTCTTTCAAAATAATTTCGGAGGCCCTGCACACTTGCTACAGCCAGACTGCCAGAGCTCAAAGCATCTTGGGAGCTCCTCTTTGGGAGCTGTCTTCAGAGCCAGTTCCTGAGACGTGAAAACGCTTCTCCTTACGGGCTGGTTTCTTTCTGAGCACAAATGGTAGCAACCGGCTTGATGAGCCTCCTTATCGGCAGTGGTCCCGAATGACTTGGCTATTAAAACGCCACATCAGCAAGTCCCATCACCACAGAGGGTGTTCAGAAGAGACTGTGACACAGCTCTAAGAGAAGATTCAGAACTGAAGCAGGGGATTTCCCCAGGGGCGACTCAAAAAGGCCACACTCGCTTGTGAGTTAAGAACAAGCATGCTGTGTAACAAGCATCTCAAATGATGCTGGGGACTGAGAAACACTGCATCAGTTTTGACTCACACATTCAGTGTTTAGAGAGCGATGGCTGAAGTCCCTGCTTACGTAAGTCCGAAGTTACGGTCGAGGTCAAAGAAGTCCTGAGCTTTCTGTTTCCTCTCCCTTTGGGCACCAGAGACCAGCTACCACCCCAAACAGGAGAAAGCAGCTCACTGAACAGTGAACAGAGCTGCAATGACCCCACCCACAGTCACACCTTAAATATGAGAATGGAGAACCGAAGGAAACACTGTAGGACAATCCCAGCTGGCACAGTCTGAGGTTACACAGAAATGGAACCGCAGAGAAAATATGAATCGGAAGACTTTCCCTCCAAGGCTCCAGAGGCTGCCTACAGGAGATGATCCCGAGCAGGACTGTGGTGACCAAACAGGAGATGGGGCGCTGCGTGGGAGACCGCGGCTCCAAGCCCGGGAGTCGGAGCCGGGGAAGGCATCAGAGCTGCCCGGTGGCTCCAAGCTCACAGCTTCAAGGCCAAGGGGGTCCCTCTTAGCACTGCTCGCTGCCTCACCTCTCCCGCTCTTAATTACATCCCCATCCAGACTTGCCCAACCAGACAGCACTTTAACTCTCCTAGGCAGATGCACGTTGGTCTGTCTTCTAGAACCAAGGACAAACTGCTTCCTGGGCCAAGGCTAAGCACCAGGAGGGCCCAGGGCTTCCCATCTCACGAGCTTCGCAGGTGAGGAATTGCAGCCACCAGGCTAGGGTCCCAGTCCCCGCCCAGGCGGCCGCAACAGAAATGTCTGCACGTGACTGTCAGGGGTCTTTCTCTGCTCCTCTCATGCTAACGACATCTGGGTTCTGGTCTCGCTCCTTCTTCCTGGAAACATATCTGCCGTATCCTTGGGCAGCACAGTCCTCAGATCAGGACAAAGACTTACTTACATTTACCACCTGCTGCCCCCAACTTTTTATAACTCTCTTTCAACCAGAAGTTGGAATTAAGAGATGAGCCCCAGAAGCCAACACGTTAGGAAAACAACTTCCTCTGGGGCAAAAGCACCTCTGAACCGAGTGAAAGAATGAAGAAAAAAGAAGCACCCCACTTTCACTCAGCAAACCGGACTGAGTTAAACCAATGCCTGCCCCTTCCACGTTCTGACAAACGCCTTTCGAAGGCACTGTTCTGCTGCCCAAGCCCATGGAGGAGATGAAGATGGACACAGAGACACAGAGGTGGGAGTGGTTACTTCTACCTCCAAACAGGTGTGGAGATGGAGCACAGAAAGGGACAGACAAAATTTCCCCTGGGATTGTTTCCCTTAGATTAATGTTTCCATGGCTTAAAAAAATTGGAAAATCTGGGAATGGCCCAGTGGGAAGACAGTTAATCGTCTGTGCTTATTAAATGGGACCTGAGAGAGACCAGGACAATGAACTCCAGCCACTCACTGCTTCAGGATGCAGGGAACATACTGACCCCTTCTCTGTGCTTGAGTTTTCCCCACTAGTTATGAGAAAAGGGCTGCGCTTCTGAAAACTCACTAATGACATGTTCCGAAAACTCACTAATGACATGGTCTGCTACAGGCACTTCGGTAAATTAACTCATTCAATCCTCACAGCAACCCTAGGAAGCAGGCTCCTTACTTAATGGATAGAAAACTAAGGCACAGAGAGGTTAAACAACCTGCTAAAAGTCACACAGCTAATAAGTGGTAAAGTGGGAATTTGCACTCAGTCTGTTTAAATCAAGCTCTGTGCTTCTAACCCGTGCTGTAGCAGTTCTCACCTCAGAAGCAAGAAGCATTAATAAAGCATGGTAAACACCTTTACTCTGGAGTTGGAGAAGGAAAGAATGGGGCATGTTTCCAGGAACATGGATAAGTCACAGAAGTGTTAGTGGCAGCTGTCATGGATTAAGCACCTACTACGTATTAGGGCCTTTCCTCACATTGTCTAATCCTCTAGCTACTCCATTAGGGGAAACATCCTCCTTGTACAGAAAACAAAACTGGAACTCAGGGAGATAAGGGAACACACAATTGCTTGCAGCTACTGGGACCGTGACGCTCCGATCTGGGCTACCGTGCTGCCTGGGTTGGAGTCCTGAATCAAAGTGATCAGCTTAGCCCCACAGCCTCATCTTACAGATGGGGAAACTGAGCGTGAGATCACCTTGTATCAAAGAACGTCTCGTAAACTGCTAAGCAAATGCGCTACACAGCACCCACATATCAAGATAACATATGAAAGTCATTAAGTAGAGCCTGGGATGTAGCTGGTTTTGCATGATGCTCTTCCACAGGCAAGGAAGCCAGAGCTCCTGTGGAGCAAAATGAATGTGGGCAACAGACTCAGATCTAGTAGAACCAGTCTCATGCCCCAGCTCTGATATTTTCAGCTCTGTGACCTTGAGTATGTCACTTAACCTATTCACCTTTGAGTCTCAGTCTCAGTGTTCTCATCTATCAAATGGGTATAGTGATGATATACATAGCAAAGCATGGTTGCAAGGATTTAAATTCACTGAGTAGTTGTTGAATGCTTCTTATAGATCACACCTTAAGTGAAGTGTTGTAAATCTATCACCCTATTTGAAGCTCTCAACACCCTGGGGAGGGAGGAAAGTGTTGTTAAAGCCCCCTTTTACAGATAAGGAAACTGAGGCACTGAGAGGGGAGGTGATTTTCCCAATTCACGAAGCTAGTAATTAGCAAAGCTGGGAGTGGACTGAGGCAGTCCACTCTAGAGCCCCTGCCAACTCCTCACCCACGAGGCCCAGCAGAGAGTTAGTTAGTATCCAGGAAATTCTGATTGTTGTTCCCAGGGAAACCTGTGAACAGATGACCAATGCCAGGATCCTGTAACCAGACATATGGGAATAGAGCACTTTAAGCTCCAGCCCATCTGTGCAGGGAGGTCAGGTGCAGGGAAGAGCCCCATTACCCCAGGCGCCTTGCCCGTGCCCTACAGGACCAGTGTCTCCAGCAAGGGCCCTGCCTTGTGCATGCACCAATGAAACCAACACAGGAAGTGCCGTCCATCCCGGCCATTGCTACACGCAGACAGTGGGTAAACCTGGGCACTGATACAAGGCACTGTGTGGCCAGCATGCTTCTGGGAATCTGCCAGGCATGGAGCAGTGTGTGTGCAGGGAAGGGCATGAACCTGCCAAGCACTTTTAACCACCGAAGGGGCTGAAGCCAGGGCACCTGATGTTAGGGCGCTAGCCAGAGAAGAGCTTGTCGCTGGGGTTCAACCACATCAGACAAAACAGTGGGCCCAAAGTGCCCTAATTCCCAGCATCTGACAGAAAGGTGTGCTGCGCGGTGCTTTTAACAACTCAGGACAAGCAAACGCCTGGGAAAGGCCCTGCTGTGGGCAAACAATTATAGCCCGTCACAAAGCCAAGAGTGAAGGCTTTTCAAAGGTGTCTAAAAATTAAACTATCACAAGCCAGCTTTGTCTCCTTTCCTTCCCTCCTCCCCCCAAACTGACTTTATTTCCATCTTCCTTAGAAGCATCCTATTCCAGAATAGAAACCCCTGTTATCAAATCAACACAATCTCAACGATATTCTACAGAAGTAAATCTTCTGGACATATCAGTATCATGGCCAGAGCAAAACGAGGGGCAAAGGACAGGTCTTGGGTACATTTTTTTTTAAGCCAGGGAAAGAAATTGGGAAACACTTACCGTTCCTTCAGTTCCCTACCTGAGTCCTGCCTGTCCTTCAAGGGCTTTCCTGTGATGCTCAACCGTCTGACTCATGTTCATGTCTGTGCCCCCACTAGACGAGAAACCACACCTTATTCAGCTTCGCGCCTCCACTACCCGCCGCTGGGCTTGGCTCAAGGAAGGTGCTTCGTAACTTTCTGCTGAATGAACTACTAATTAACTTACGTGAAGTTGTCCACAATCTTCCTGGATCCCTGCCGCCCTTGGCCCCCTGCAGCACACAGCACTCCAAGCAAATGCCTATTCGTGGGGCCCACGCGGCCCTGGCTCTGCTGTGTCTGTGCCTTTACACCTGCTCTTCTGTGTGTGACACACTGCATTCACCACCTGGCCACCTCACCTGAGCCCCCAAGGAGGCAGCACAGGCAAGTGCTCCAAGGCCGTCTGCACTCTGACTGCTGGCATTCAGATCCTGGTCCAGGCACTGATGCTTGTAAACCTTGGATAAGCTGTTTAACCTCATGACAGTTGCATTTTCTCCACTGAAATGATGGGATAACGGAAGTGCCAACCTCAGAGGATTCTGAGAGAATTCACTAAGATGCTGTTTGTAAAACGATGAGCGCAGTGCCTGCACTCAAGAGATGCTGCCTGCGGTTGTTACTACCATGACGAGAAGGAGGAGGGCGATAATGAACATCCCTAAAAGTTTACCTGAGCCTCTCCGCCGCCTCTTTCCAGATTCCACTTTGCTGTAGAGTACCGTGTCCCCCAGGAGCCTGCAGGGGTTCAATCTGATTTGACTTCCCATCACCTGCAGCTCCTATGGCTTTCCTCACCCACATCCAGCTCCTGGGAGTGTTCTCTGGACACACAAAGACACGACTACTACAGACCACAAAGAGAGTACTGAAAAGCAACACCCGACACCAAGGGAGTCTTCCTACACCAAAAAGTAGGCTTTCAAAGATGATCTGATAACCTCCACACACTCAGAAAGGAAGCATGACCTCTGTGCATAAGGGAGCAGCTGACGGTTGGGAACATCCAGGGAATGTTAAGTCGGGACGCAGCGTGCGAGAAAAGAGTGCTCAGCCTGCCTCTCTGGTCCACAGGAGCTCAGAGTCATCAAGGGAGACAAGCTCCTGGAATCAAACGGTCCAACCACACCCAAGTTTCATGTTGACAGATATAGTCACCTCAGCTGATGGTGCCAAGGACAGAGGAGATGCCAGCCAGGGGCTTCCTGGTGATGTCATTACTGCTTACTTAATTCCCTAACATTCTGATATTATTTTTGTGACATTTGAACAAGTAGCTCCTTTAAAACACACACACACACACACACGCGCGCATACGCACACGCACGCGCACGTGCGCAAATAGGCACAACTCCAGAGACACTGATTTCCCAAATAAAGAAACATCTGGGTTATAGCAGCTGCCTTTAAAAAACACTTTGGTTATTAGACAGTTAGCAAGTTTGCCTTCATAGTAAAACATTCTAAACAGAAGTAGAGGAGATCCCAGGATTCTGTTTATGCATTAAATAATGAAATTTGAGCTTTCTAAGGAAACAAAGCTATTTTTTAAAAACAGTGAAAATATGTTCTATTACAAATTCTTCTATAAACACCAGAATGTTTAAAAGGATCAAAAGCAGACAAATGATGTCTTGTATTAAACTCTTAATAAAACCCAGGAGAACAAACCTGATTTATGTGGTGACAAAGCATTTTTCATCTTGTGTTACACATATTCTAAATGTATCTACTGCTTTCCTTGTGTTATTATGGAATCGTACTAAATCTTGTGACCACATGAATGAAATTCATCAACTACTATTAACAAAACAAAAGGCTGAACTTATTTCATTAGGAGACTAGAGGGTATGAATCAGTGTTTGTGGCTGAATACCCCTCTATTCTCCGAGAGTCACAGCACTGAAGAACTCCTTTACTGCCTCCTTCTCTTCACTGCCAGCATGCAAATGTGCTCCATCCTATTTGTGTCTGCAGCCAGAATATTTGCGGGGTTTTTATCTAGACTTCAAAACAATCCATTGTTCACAAATCTAGGACACAGCCACAAATTTCTCACAATATCCCAAATGAACATTCACTCCAAATTGGGTTTTACAGTACATGAAACGTGAAATCTTTGAAAACGGAAACCAGTGATCAACAGAAGCTTCCCCTATTAAAACCACGGAGTAAGCTAGTTAGACACACACTAGTTACTTTATTTCTAGGATTTATGGAAGATTTGAGTTAGAGCAGAAATGGGAAAAAATCTGATTTTAATACTCAAGTGTAAGGTAATACCCTACTCACAAGCACCCTACTTTTTTCAATTTCCCCGATATTTACAAAAATCCAGTTTATTTTCCAGCAGAAAAGTAATTATGAGAAAGCAATTAAAATAATACTGTGAGACTCATGCAGTGTTCCGGGCACTTTGGGATGTTTGCAGACACAAAGATCTTTCCAATCATCACCGATGAACAAGATTTCCTCCACAAAATCAGAGGGATTTGTTTCAAAATGCAACAATATTCCTCATGTCCTCTATAAAAGCTCTGGAACAGTCATTTAAGTTCCCAGAGGCAAGACACACAATGGCTGCTCAATAGGAATAAGCTTCAAGCTACACGGCTGCCCGTCCAGAAGCTGCGTTATTCTCTGTAACAAGAGGCAGCTTCAATGCTTCCTCTGCTGCAGAAAGGCCTGACGGCAATTCTCCAGGAGCCAGTGAGCTCCAGCAAGGAGTCCTGGACACTCGGCTCCTGACTGCAGGGCAGCGTCCCGGCTGCGAGCAGGGCTCAGAGCTGGCTGCTCGGAGGTGAGTCGTGGCTCTGCTGCTCTCTAGCTTGTGTGGCTTTGGGCAAGTTCCCTCATCTCTCTGGGATGCAGGTCTGCACCTGCAAAATTCGGGCAATAATGACGTCTTCCTCACTGGGATACTGGGTGGGACTAAATGAGATAATCCTTTCTTAAGCTCTCAGCCGAGGGCCCGGCACATAGTAGAGGAAGCGTAGGCGACTGTAATCGACAAGGGGCAGAGCGAAGAGGTAAAAATGTCCCAGTGTATCCACCAGCTATTTGGATAATTGCCCATTTATCCTAGGACCAGAGATGCTGTCAGGGGAGAATTACACATAGTGGTCTCATCACTGGTCAACTGACCAGCAAAACCCAGAAAAGTGGTTACCTGAGTACAGCTAAACTAAGGTTTTTTTAAAAACAGATGGAGCAGGAAACTCTGTTCACTAGTTGCTCATCTTATTTTACTCTAAGTATTCGGAAAGAGTCGGGTTTAGCGCAGGTAAGCAGGGCCCTTCTTTTCCAAAGCGTCGGGCAATTGCTTCTCACATGACCAAGCGGCGACCATCCTGATCTGGAACTGCATTTTAATTTGATGGGCAGCTCGCCTCTTTTTTTTTCAGGCTGCTTGCCATCACCAGCAGGGGTTGGAAATGCAGAAATGAAAAGCCATTTGGTTCATACTTGGGAGAGCGGTCAAATCAGCCATGAAATCATGGTACTTACAAACATGAGGCGGGTAGGTATGTTGTCTGACTGCACCAAAGGGTTCTTATAGAGCCAGATCTCCTCCGGCTGGATGACTCTCTGGAATGGATCCAAGAACTCCGTAAAACTGAAACAAAGAAAGAAAGAGGCGTGAGGGCTGAGCACTGGAGACGGTGGCTCCTGCACACGCTCAGGCGGCCGATCTGGCCTCTGGGGGAGCGGGGGGCGGGGGGGAGGACAGGCTGCCCAGCTGATGGTTCTCGGCCAGTTTCAACCGGGGAAAGATGGAGGTAGTTACCAAGACTGTAGAATCTTCTGTCACCACCGGCCAGCTAAGACTAATTGTGGGCATGAGAGAACGGCTGTGAGGCTGACATACAAAGACTCTAGAAACTTGGGGATCCAAAGTGAACTGGGAGTCGAAGTCCAGGATGGTGGCTCTGACTGGGGCAAGGCCAAGCCAGCAGCACAGTCTCTGGGAACGAAATGGACTTGAGTTGGAACAAAGGTGAGGGAGCAGCAGGCAGGACCAGAGGAAGAACCAGCGGTGTTCTTCCCTCCACGTTCCCCCAGACGGCACCCTGCCACCACCAGCACCACCAGGAGGCAGACTGAGCTTCAAGAGAAGACAGAAGGTAGAGACAGGAGAGAAACACAGAGGAGAGGAAAGAAGGAAGGGAGGGGGCGATGCGGTACATTCTGGGGCTGCTACCAGGAAACTGGTGGCTCTAAACAGCCCCCTCCTCATCTCGGCACCTCCCGACCCCTCAAACATTCTGGGAGCCCAAAACATCCAGGCGGATGAAAAGAACTACCACCAAGAGAAAACCTGGGGGGAAGAACAGAGACTGCAGGTTTGCTTTGTCAGCTCTTGGCCATCAGGCCGCCTCCCAGCTCTCCAGCTCAGCTCTTCACCTGGTGAATTCAGTTCAGAATGGCTTGAGATGTGGCCGGAAGGAGAACAGGGGCCAGGTGACTCAGGGTTTGAGTGCCAGGCTAAGGAATTTGGCTTTTGAACCAATGATGAATTGGTTCTACTGAGAAGTGTAGAATGAGAATTGGTTCTACTGAGAATTGGTTCTACTGAGAAGTGTAGAATGAAACTCCCCATTCCAGATAGCGGCGAAGATGGGGAACTGCAGCAGAACAGAGAAGGAAGGCAGAGAGAGTCAGGAGGTTACGGCAGCTGTCCCAGCAAGAGACTGCTGCAGAGTGAAGGAAAGGGCAGGACAGAATGGAAGAACGTGCACATGGGAGGTGGGTGGTCAAAGCAGATTCCAAGGGCTCTGGCTTGGGCTTCCAGGAAAAGCGGTACCATCACCAGGATGGGGAGGACGCGGAGGTCAGCTGTCCTCTCGTCTAGGGAACCACACCCAGGTGACCAACAGTCTGGGTTTGCCCAGGACTCTCCTGGCTTTAGCACTGAAAGCCTTGTGTCCCCGGAAAAGCCCGTCTTAGGAAAAACCTAGATGGTGGGTCATCTTAAAGCCATCCCAGCCCTGGGACAGAATCAGGGGTCTCACAGCCTTGGTTTCTACCCTAGACTTGGGCCTTTGTATGATCATGATTTGTTTGTATGTCCAGCTGCACTGGGAGGGTGTAGAGGCTGGGGGTCACTCCAGGGCTGTGTCCTCAGAGCCCAGCAGGATGGGACTCTCAGTGACTGCAGAATCTGATGTCTGTTCAGGACTCTGAACAGTTGCCACAGAAAACACCCTCAGTCTGATCAGCCTCACACTGAATCCTATCACGTACCTACAAGAGACCTAAAATGCAACCTGTCTTTTGTGTCTCTCTATACATATCCCTCCCTCTTTCTCTGTCTCTCTCTCTTCCTCTCCTCCCCTCCCTCTCCCCCCAGTGGAGGTTTTAAGTCCTAAAACTCTGTCCCTCCGCCCGTGTATTTATGTAATTTCAAGAAGAAAAGCAGTGCCGGCCCCTGACTGTTTTGTTCAGCACTGTGTCCAGAACATTTCTACTGCAGGATTTTACTGCAAGTGCCCTGAGATCCCGTCATTGATGTGTAAGGTAACTTCTGCTAACGGCCCTCCAAGCCTCCTCCAAAGTGAGACACGGGGGGAGCATGCCGTCTGGGCGCTGGGAAACCTGCTCTCTGCCCCAGCTCTGCCATTAAGCTGCTCTGGGCTTCAGAACAAGCCACTTCTCCTCACTGGGCCTCAGTGCCCTCACCTGCAACACGGGAGGTTGGGCTAAGCCAGAGGTGACAAATGGAGATGGGTCAGAACCACTGGAGACACCCTACCCCAGACCTACAGTCTTGGTATGGACTGGGCCTGATATGTGGATTTTAAAACACTCCCCAGGTGACCCTGAAGGGCCCAGCACTGAACGGAATGATCCCTAAGGGTCCTGAGCCCTTGTCCTTAAGGAAAGGAGACTTAGAGATTTAGCTCTCCACGTTAACAATTCTTCCGTCTGCTGCAGGACAGGCTATGGAGTCAGGTCCATCCACGTTCAAACTCCAGCTCCGGCTGTGTGGCTCTTAGTGAGTTCCTTAACATCTCTGAGCCTCAGTCGTCCCATCTATAAAATGGGCACTCCTTAAAGTGTGGGAGTAAAAATAAAATGAAAGACTATAAAGTACCTAACAGAGCATGAACAGAAAGCAGCATTTTATCACCCTTATCATTTTACTCTTGCCTCCATCTGCAAGTTTTTACTAGACAGTTTTCAGGCTTTCTTTTGGGGGGGGTGGGGGGATTCATTTTGTAACAACCTACTCACTGCGCCCCAGTGTTTTTAAAACATTTTAAATATAACTAAGGAAAAAGAATTTTGTTTTAGAGTTGTTTTTGAGAATATACTTGTAAAAACCAAAGCTTCCAGAACACTCCAGTTACTCTGGCTGTATAGCAAATTACCCCAAAACTTAATGTCTGAAACCAACCATTTTGTTTTGCTCATGTTTCTGTGGATCAGAAAACTGAGAAGGGTCCAGCTAGGCAGAGTTCACTGAGAATCTCTCATGTGGTCACAGCAGTTAGATGTCAGCTGGGGCTGCATCACCTGCAGGCTTGAGCAGGCTGGACATCAGGATGGCCTGTCACGTGGCCACCGTGGGTGCCGGCTGTTGGCCAGGAGCTCAGCTGGGGCTGCCGCCTGGAGCACCTCACATACTTCTCCAGCACCACAGTCTCAGCATAGTCAGAATTCTTCCTTCTGCTGGCTTCATCCAGATTGTGGGTTCCAAGAGGACCAGGCAGAAGCTGAATGGCTTTTCTGACCCAGCCTCCAAAGTCTTGTGGCATCACTGGGTTACATAAGGTCAGCCCAGATTCAAGAGAGGGGACCCTACTCTACCTCTTGGCAGGGGTGTGGCAAAGTCCGCATTACAGAAAAGCAGGTAAGGGCTTCCCTGGTGGCGCAGTGGTTGAGAGTCCGCCTGCTGATGCAGGGGACACGGGTTCCCGGTCCGGGAGGATCCCAAATGCCGCGGAGCGGCTGGGCCCGTGAGCCATGGCCGCTGAGCCTGCGCGTCCGGAGCCTGTGCTCCGCAACGGGAGAGGCCACAACAGTGAGCGGCCCATGTACCGCAATAAAAAAATAATAATAATAATAATAAAGAAAAGCAGGTAAGATGAGAGATATGGCTGCAGCCACCTTCCATATACAATCTGCCACCCACAGGCTGTCATCGCTGTAATGGTCCTGCAGCTCCCACTCTCAGAGACCCCAGAGCCTTGATTCCTGTGTCCTCCCCACACAGCTGGCCGCAGGGACAGGGAGCTGGCACACCGCTGAGCACTGTCCTTCCTCACCTCCTTTGTCTCCCCAGGGACACTATCCTCGTGGCCATTTTTTAAAGCCTCGCGCACCCAGCCTTTTGCACGATTCCTCACCCCCACCCTGAGTGGCTGCAGCCAGAACACATCTGTCAAGCCAATTATATCCTTTGGGAGCAGCAGTGCCAAGAAAGATAGATGTCCCCTGTCCAGCCATGCACCAGCCACAGGCGTCAGCTTCTGAGAATCCAGAGAGTGAGGCAGCTACGCAGAGGACATGGGTCTCAAAGTGCAAACAGGAGCAGAGGTGGACATGTGGTGGAATGGAAAGCTCTGGAAGGTGTGTTCCCAAGAGAGGGCATGCCAGGCCTGGAAACATCCTTCCATGAGCTCTTTGTAAAGTGATATGGAAACAAGGAAATGGAAACCCCGCTTCCACATGAGTAGTTCAGGCACGGGCTCTAACTGCCTGCTCGGCAGGCCTCACTATACACTGAGGACCCCCCAGCAGTAGCATGTACTATCAGGGCTTCCCGAATGTTAATGTGCCCGGGAACCACTTGGGGGTCCGGTGAGTGAAGATACGGCAGGTCCAGGGATGGGACTGAGGGCTGGCACCCCAACAAGCTTCCCGCTGATGCTGACGCTGCTGGTCTGTGGATCAAACCTGGAGTCGCCAGAGGCCAGGGCAGCAGCATAACCTAGGAGGGAGCTTGTTAAAAATGCAGAATCTTGTGCCCCAGCCGGGATCTACTGACTCAGAATCTTCATTTTTAACAAGATTGGTGTGAGTGCTACAGCTGGAGACACAGAGCTCTCGGGGAAAGCCAGCGCTTCCCAACTTCGGCCATTTAAGAACCAAATTGGCCGGTGTTGCCTGATCCGCCCTCCACCTGTACTGTGATTTTTCTTCAGACTTTGTAAACTAAAATGAGGTTATTCTAGAAGAAACTTCATGACACTGCTGAATTATGAAATCAGGATTCCCTCTATAAACAGCTGGTAAACGTCAGAATAAATACAATGAAAACAAAAGCATGCTCTTAAATTTTACCTTGATGCTTTTGCCTCTGGGTGGAGGCCTGCCTTCCCTGTGAGGGTCAATAAGACCTTCCGTGATGGAAGGCGAGGAGGCGGGGCGCATGCGCCCCCTCCGTGGTGTCGAGTCAGGTGGATCACATCCATGTGTAATCTAAATCCACCTTGCAAAGCCCCTACGATCCTCTCCAGCACCACTTGTGCCACAGGAAAGGCAGAAAAAAGATGAAAAACAAAGGTGACAACTCAAAAGCACAGCAATCTGGGGCCATTCGGTAGAGAGGAAAATAGCCCCACTGGTCTTAGTAATGCCTGCAAGCATCAGCATACCCCAGGCCAGTATAATGACCAATGTCCTTGAGTTTTCAAGAAAAGGATGAAGAAAGTGTAGCAACTCTTTGACCACTGTGAGGTGTGTAAAACCACTTTGCTTACTTTCATTTCCAATAAATTCAATGCAGAGAAAAACATCTCAATGCCCAGAAGGAGTCTGACAGATCCACGGATGCAGAGCTCCTCATAGTCTGAGTCTGAGAATCAAAACTGTCCTCACTGTGAATGGCATTTCTGCATCACTGCAGAGACTCATGGAAAAAAGGAGATTTGGTGTGACGATCAGTACTCCAATGACGTGGCTAACAGGCCCAGTTACCCATTTTCACTCCTGACAGGCTGAAGAGCAGAGAAGACTCCTAAGACTTGGTCAGCCTTGACAACCAAAAGTAAACAGAAAGGAAGAGCTCTATGTGAGAAGGAAATCTAACAGGTCAGAAAGTATCATTTATTAATTGTTCCAAAGAACAGATGCTAGTTAATGAGACCACACAGGTGTGAAAGCAGTGTTTTCTCCACTGTTACTGATAAACTCTGATTCAGCAGCCAGGGCCAGTCCAGCCTCAAAATAACTGACTTCTTCCCCCAGGCAGAAGGCTAAAGGAAAAGTAAAGCCACCGCCAAGCAGATAAAAACATCCTGGTGTTCTCAAGTAGGCAGCCAGTTACTCCTGCTCCCCAAATCACAAACACACGGCCTGTCGCCCTTCTGTGGTCCCCTAAACCTCACCAAGGAGAAGTGGATGCAATTCCACTGTCACACACTGCACCATGGGAGGCTCTCCAGGCCCAGCCGGGCATCAAATAAAAACATCACTTTGCCCCTTGGAGGACTCCCAGACCAGGGCCAGCTAGATTTAGAGTGGTGACAGATACACACCACGCTCACACACACTCGCAAACACACACACACATGCGCACACACACACTCTCTCCTGGTGGCTGGTCCTGTTTGCATAGCTCACCCTGCCCTTAAGCAGCCTAGAATACATGTCTGCTTATAGAGGAAGGGGCGCAGTAGGGACAGACAGCGGACTTCCATCTTTGCCTATTGCTTATTCACTCAACAAACATTTACTGAGTGCCTGTGATGTACCAGGCACCGTCCTGTGAACCCTGGTGTATAGAACACATACAGTCCCACTCTCATGGAGATTACAGTCAAGAGTTGCTAAGTGCCACCTGATTGAGGAATGAGATGTCAAGGTCTTTAGTTACAGGTATCAGAACTCTGCCTACACAGAAGCTCGCCACCCCACTCTACTTTGGGGGGCCTCACTAGTTAGACCCATGAGATGGCCTCCAACCTGGAACTGCATGTGAGGACCCTGGGCCCCTAGGGATGTTCCAGGGTGTGAATCTGTTACTGTCCACCTGCTGAATGTAGCAAGGGATTCAGCCCAAATCTGGGAACCCAGAGGAATGGCCACTCTTGACATCACAGTATCAGGAACAGCAAGTCCCTGAACAAGCGACCACGATGCTACTGCCCCCTGTGCCTCTTCTGACTCAAAGTCAAGTTCTCAAAGCCCCAGGGTCTCCCCATTAACTAAAGGATAATGGATTCCATAGATCTGTCAATGACCTTTAACTCATGTACCTTGATAATATGCTTCTTTCAAGATAGGTTAACATTTCTGTCACATACTAGACTCAGATTTCAACATCCTTTCCCCCAACCATAAAAAACACAAGATCAAGATCGTATGGGAATATGAACTTAATCAGACCTTTAACTTGGTTCAAATCTCTGATTCGGCATTTGCCAGCTGGGTGACTTGAAAAAAGTCACTTAACCTCTCTGAAATTTAAGATCTCCCTCCTCGTATCCCAGGATGGCCGTACCTCCCAGGGCAGTAATAATACTGCTATCGTCAGCAGTAATAAATGTTAGGATTTGGCACAGCGCCTGGGGCACCAAAGGGCTCAGCCAAAGGTGGCTGCTGTTCTTGCAAACATGAACAAGAAGGATGCTGACGACATGATGACCGGCTCTAAGAAGCTCTCCCCTCCCCCATTCTGCCCCACCCAGGGCAGTGAGGTTGCATGCTGCAGGAAGGAGACTGAACAGCACAGGTGAATGTCAACAACTACCACATCCTTTAGCCATTCTATGAGGAAACAATGGCCCAGAAGGTCACTTTTGAACCTTGCGAGATCCGACTGAGGAAAAAACATGATATGCTTTCCAGGCGACAGCAAAAAGCAAAGCATGTTTCTTAATTGCACTATTGACTTTTCCTCTCTAGTGGGCCTCTCTTATGCAAGAGGGAAAACACTTACAAATGGTCAGCAGAACAGGCAGGCAGCTCCACCGGCAGGGAGGAGGCATTGGGATTTTCCATTAGTCCTGGGGACAGGCCACTGAAAGAATATACTGATGGATTATCTCTGTGAGCCAGTAAACTGGAGACCAGCCACCGGACAGGACTTACCCTGGGTCGGGGAGCTTGGCCACCCCCAAAGACAAGGGTAACGATTATAATAATAACAATTTATCACAGTTATATTATAATAATAGATACTTATCACATTTGGAGCCATCTTGTGCCAAGTGCTTTACTTGGTGCTTTCCAACATTACTTTGTTTAATCTTCATAAGAACCCCATGAGGTAGAAATTACTGTTACAGTATTCCCATTTTAGAGATGAGGGCACTGAGGCTACAAGACATAGGGTGTCTTACGTAAGTCTGCACAGCTCTATGGGCTATAGAATGTCCACTGTTCCACGTCCTCCTCAGCGCAGAGTCTGGAATTCTAAGGAGGTCAAGGAACATGCACACACACACACACACACACACACACTCACACACCACCACCACCACCAATGTAATGGCATCTGCAATTATTTTATTAAGAGATAAAATTTTCCACAATTAGAAATACAGCCTCACTCTTGGGAAAATGCAACATGTCGATCTCAATTCTCATGCAGTGTGAACGACTGAGATCAGATTCTTGCAGAGAGCAGTTCGCTGTTTGTTGTGAAAGAGAAAAGGAAAGAATAACACACTGGGAAGGAGGTGGAAAGAGAAATGAAGACCCCCAAGAAACTGCTCCCACCACCTCCCTCCTCCCTGTCATTCGGAAAAGCAGGTTCCCCGCAGCAGTAGACTTAATCAAAGCAACCTGCCCTTCACCTGGATGGAGGAGAATTGCATCCAGGAGACCAGCCGTGGACCAGACAAGGAGCATCTCCCAGAGTCACCAGCACCCTCTTGGGATGGTCCCTCTCGCTCTTGCACAATAAATGAAAAGACTGGGGCTTAGCAAGTGTAACTGCCCACAGAGGTGGAGCCTGGATTCATCCTCCTCCCCTCACTCTAGATCTCACGTCATTTTCAATTGTGTGGGCGCAGACTCCCGAGGGCAGCCTGGAGGAGCTTTCCAATCATCCCTTCCAGCTGTGGGACCTTGGTCAAGGCACTTCGCCTCCTGGACCTAAGTTTCCTCATCTATGAAGTGGTGCTGATAACAGCACCTGCCTCAGAGGGTTGGTATGACCAGTAGATGAATGACTAAGATGAAATGCTGAGGGGGGTGCCTGCATGGAGAGAGTATACTGTAGGTGCGTTGTTGTACTACAGCAAAAAGCCGAAAATTAAGGCCTGATATGATGTCCTCCCTTGACATCTGAAACCACAAGTTCCTTCCCACTCAGCTCCCTCAGCCAAACAACCCTGCTTATCAAGGGGGCCAGTTACAGTACCTGCTTATCCCCAAGCAGCAGGTTTCAGTCCACTGCCAGCCCGTGGACTTATTCTAACAAGCCAATCACATCCTCCTACAGGAAGCAGTGGGCACCGCACCCCCTTGATACTACAAAGCCTGCCTCCCATTGCCCCTGGCTGTTTAGTGTGCTCCTGTGTGACCCTGTGTGACATGCAGTGGGCTGTGACTCTGTTACTAATAACCTGCTTTCAGCCTCATCTGTCCAGTGTTGGCTGTCATGAACGGTCAGGATCCCCATAACTCAACTCCAGGGCAGGAATCCCTCCCTTGCCGAGGGGGCAAATAAGAGGTGATAAAACAGGTACTCCTCAGCTATGCCCTCCTAAATATGATGGGGTGGGATGGGGTAAGTGGTGGGACAGTGGAAACGTGTGGGCCAAGCCTGGAGATGTCCCCCATCTATCCAGTGCCCAGGAAAGAAGAGAGAGGACCAGGAACAGGCTGCATGGATAACGCAAAGCTACTGACTCGGAGATGCTCTGCTCACACCAACTCTTCTTCAGCTTTTAGAAAAATGCCACTAACCTGCACACTCTACCTGTGGTCAGCAGTGCTGGGACCACAGACCCCTGTGGACCACTGACACAGGCTATATGGAGCGCACGGCATCCCCATGAAGCATTCTTCCAGACACGTATACTCTGAACCTAATCAGAACTTTGGGCTCAGCTGCCAGCTTGTCAGAAATACAGGGGGCAAAGGAACAGACAAGCCCAGAAATAAAGTTGTACTGTTCCAGGTGACAAGAACTGGAAGAGATAAGACAACCAAGTGTAACCGCTGTGCTCTGACTGGATCTTAGGTCAAAACAAATGTTTTTTCAACTATTTAAAAGAAACTCTGAGGATGACTCGGGCAATTTTGGAACTGGAAAATGAGCTGCATATTAGGTGACAGTAAGGGAATGTTACAATTTCCTTCAATGTGGTCAAAAATGTGGCAGAATATTTTTGGAGAAGGAGCTGAAACATTCAGGGTATTTAGGATCATGATCGTCAGCAACTTACTTTCAAACAGTTCAGAAAATTATATACAGAAACATAAATACAGAGATAAAGCAAATAGGATAAAACGTTAAGTGCTTAATCTAGGTGGAGTATACGGGGAATTGTTTTGCTCTCTCAATTTTTCTGTATATTTAAAATTTTCCAGGATAAAACATTGGCATAGTGAGGTCCTGGAGCAGGACCGTGAGCGGGGGAAACAGCACAGAAGGTAGTGTTGCCGTGAAAGTGCAATGGTAGCATCCAGAGCTGTGGAGTGAAAAGCCTATCTTCTACCCTTGCCACTTACTAGCTCTGACCTTGGGCTAGTGCCATCTCCGCTCTGAGCCCTCGCTGCCTCCTTGGGGAATGGAGATAACCATACCACCTGCCTGGAGGGCCATGATGAGCAATGAATGTGAGGACTTAGCATGGACTCAGCATACGACCGGGCTGCTCTCTGCTCAGTTGTCACCTCCCCCAGGAGTCACCTCCAACAGCAGTGGCATATTCAAAACTACTGCTTCACAGAAGAAGCAGAACACATTCGGACATGCCTGCGATGGAGCTCAGGCACAGATGGAAGCTTAGTTTGCAGAAGCACAATGTTCGGAAAACATATGTTTCACCCCAGAAGTCCAAACACTTCTACCGAGGGTGCCTTCCCTTCGGAAGGAAGCAGCAGAAGACTGGAAATGTTTTAACTGCCTGCACTCACACAGAAAATCCTGTTCTACATAAACTCAAGCTGCAAAAGCTAACATGTCGGGGCCAGTTGGGGCTTCGTGACCTGGGGCAAGCTGCTGAATCCCCTTCCACATCTATAAAATGGGCAGAACACCCTGCCAGGGTGTAGTGAGAATTCGGCATCATCATCAGGGCCCACAAGAAGCACTCAACAACTGGCACTGACACGGTAATCGCTGAAAAATTCCAAATTAAAAAAAATCATTCCTAAAATACTTGCACACCGAGTAACCATATATGGACCTTATTTGGATCCTGATTCGAAGAAATCAGCGTTAATTTTATTGGGTGTTACAAATGGTGTTGTGGTTTGGGAGGGGGGCAGGCAATTGAAGGTTTTGCTTATCTTATTCTATTTTTTAGTTCTCACTGGTTGAAGTTACTTTTTGAAGTATTTAGATGTGAAATGATGCCATATTTGGAATTTGCTTTAAAATACTCCACAAAAAGACCAAAAGACAGGGACAGTGGAGGAAAACAAATGAAACAAAAGTGCTGATAACTGGTGGACAGTGTTGTAAAATTCCACAACAAAAAGAATTTTTTTTTTCTAATGACTTCACTCATTGGCTATAAAGACACCTACGAAATTGTGTCTTATCAGCCGAAGCAACCGATACTCTTGAAAAGTACTATTAGCTTTGAATGGATTTCAGTAAAGTGTGACAATGGGAAGATTAATGCAAAAAAACAGAAAGAAGAAAGGAGAGAAATGGAGCAGTCTTCAAAAAGCCATATACCTGGACATACTTGGAAACCCTCAGGTTCAAGGTGCCCCAGAGCCTCGGATGGTAAGAAGCCCTCTCCCTGGCTCAGATGCTGCCTTGGAAAGCAGGTGCCTAATAAGTAGGATAATGAAGGGCCCGTGGAAATGAGCCCTGCAGCGGCCGGTGACTAGGGGCAGAGCCAGGCCACTGAGTCTGGGATTCAGGGAAACCTGGCTGCCAGGACTTCTTGGAGCCCAGATCCCCAGCCCAGCACAAGCTCCTCATCTCCCAGCAAGGCCAGCGACACAAAGCCATCCAGGACTGAATACTCTCTGGGCCAGACACCCTTCCCATTGGAAAATGATGTTTGGTGCAGAAACCACTGTGCTGTATCTGAGCCACAGGCCAACAAAAGCCACTCCAAAGAAAAAACCAGTAAAAGACGCAAGTGGGAGGAAAGTGTATAATTCCTTTGCTAAGAGACCTCAGTCTCCAATTAATCTTCGACTCTACAATGGCCAGTGAACCGTTCATTCCTGGATTAATTAGGAGTCTTTAGGAATTTAGCCAGAGCGTAAAGCACTCTGGAACGTTCTACATACCCATCCCCAGACCAGGTCACAGCAAGATATCCCAGGACACACCACTGAGCAGAGAACTGGGGCAGAAGAAATGCCCCTCAACATTCAGTGCAAAACACAGTGAAGACAGAACTTAAATTTTAAGAGGCTTCGGAGCTGTAATTTTAATTAAAATACACCAGCCAGGGCTTCCCTGGTGGCGCAGTGGTTGAGAGTCCGCCTGCCAATGCAGGGGACACGGGTTCGTGCCCCGGTCTGGGAGGATCCCACATGCCGTGGAGCGGTTGGGTCCGTGAGCCATGGCCGCTGAGCCTGCACGTCCGGCGCCTGTGCTCCACAACAGGAGAGGCCACAACAGTGAGAGGCCCGAGTACCACAAAAAAAAAAAAAAAAACACCAGCCAGAGAGCACTTGTTTCTAAACAGGAGACTGTGATATGTCTTTGAGATTCCCCCTCCCTTATAACCTCATCTGATTTCCCCTGGTGTCCATTACCAACAGCGAAGGGCAGCATCGGGCCTTTCTTACCTGAGTCCTTTGCAGAAAGCAGCCAAGTCCTGACCTGGACTAAGCCCCTGACCTTCTCTCCATGACCAATTTTCCCCGGTGGAGGGATAAGGTCATGTTCTCCTAAAACGGTCTTCAGTGAGGCTGGCAGGCGAGAGGAGGCTGATGCGTGAGACGGAACAGCCATGAATCAAAGAGCTGAGGGCCAGGGACAGTAGTGCTCAGACGAGAGGCTGATGGCAGGGCCCAGGTCAGCACTGAGAACAGGAATGGCCAGGCCTGTGGTTTTTAAGCAGATAAAGCCTCGTTTCTGCCCCCAAAGTTTGTTGCTGATGGTGAGCATCACTAAGTGTTTTCCTAGCCACTTGCCCTGCAAACCCTGAGCTCCTCAGTACAAAGTCACATTGAGCCAGGGGCCTGTGGACGTGGGCCTGACCTTGGACAGCTGGAGACACCCCCATGCTGGCGTCTGTGGCCCCAACAATGGCCAGCTCCTGAGTCAAGGACCAAGCCACGGCTTCCCCTTGGTATAACCGGGCTCTATGGCTGGGATGAAGCTGCTCACTCAAAATCTTCCTAAGAAAGGGATGAAGATAACCAGGTCCTCATCACAGCTGAAAAGATACAGCAGCACGAGGCAGAGTAAGAGCCACAGTGGAACATCAGTTCCAAGAGGCACCCTGGATTCTTGTCTACATTTTATCAGAGCTGTATTCTCAGGGCTTAGAACAGCACCTGGTATGTAGTAGGTGCTCAATAAATATTTGTTGAACAAAGGAAACCATCAACAAAACAAAAAGAGAACCTACCGAATGGGACAAAATATTTGTAAACAGTATGAACAATAAGGAGTTAATATCCAAAATATATAAATAGCTCACATAACTCAATATCAAAAACAAACAAACAAATAAAAAACAATTAAAAAATAACCGGAAGACCTGAATAGGTAGTTTTTCCAAAAAAGATATACCAACAGAAGACAGCCAACAGACACATGTAAAGATGCTCACAATCACTAATCATAGAGAAATGCAAATCAAAACCACAATGAGGTATCACCTCACACCTGTCAGAATGGCCATCATCAAAAAATCTACAAATAACAAATGTTGGCAAGGATCTGGGGAAAAGGAAGCCTTAGTACACTGTTGGTAGGATTGTAAATTGGTGCAGCCACTAAGGAAAACAGTATGGAGCCTCCTCAAAAAAGCAAAACTACCATATGACCCAGCAATTTCACTCCCGGATATATATCCAGAGACAATGAAAGCACTAATTCATAACGATACATGCACCCCAATGTTCACGGCAGCATTACTTACAATAGCCAAGATGTGGAAGCAACCTAAGTGTTCACCAACAGATGAATGGATAAAGAAGATGCGGTATACATACAATGGAATATTACTTGACCATCAAAAAGAATGTAATTCTGCCGTTTGCAACAATGTGGATGGACCTAGAGAGTATTATGCTTAGTAAAGTAAGACAGAGAAAGACAAATATCACTTACATGTGGAATCTAAAAAAATAAAACAAACTTATGTACATAGCAAAACAGAAACAGACGCACAGGTATAGAGAACAAACTAGTGGTTACTAATGGGAAGAGGGAAGCAGAGAGTAGCAAGATGGGGTAGGGGATTAAGAGGTACAAACTACTACGTATAAAATAAATAAGCTACAAGGATATATTGTACAGCACAGGGAATACAGCCATTATTTTGTAATAACTTTAAATGGAGTATAATCTATAAAAATATTGAATCACTCTGTTGTACACCTGAAGCTAATATAATATCATAAATCAATTATACCTCAATTAAAAATAAATAAATATTTGTTGAATCAAGACTAAACAAAGAAATCCAGCTGTTTCAATAAAGAGCCAATCCTCTGCCACATGGAATCTTAAGTCAGAGGAAAGGAGCAAGAGAAGAAGGGAGAGAGGGAACTGAAGGAGGGAAACTGATCACTTTCCCAGTGCTTCCTACCTGCCAGCAGCCTGCCAGGCATGTCTTACACCTTCTCTCAATCATGCCTCACAACCGAAAAGGAGGCACTGTTATCCCCATTTTCCAGAGAGAGAAACTGAGACCCAGAGAGTCTTCTTCACCTGCCCAAGGTCATTCAGCCAAACTGGAACCCAAACTCAGATCTTCTAACCATAATCCTGGGCTCTTTCCACTGCCCCCACTTTTGGAAACGTGGGCAAGAGCGCTCTGAGGGGGACGTGTGGCCACGGCTGCGTTGCAGATAATAACTTGGCTCAGTGGAGGGGGCAGTGGGAGGGCCCAGGGCCTGCCCAGGTGGTACAGAGACACAGCCCGAGTTAGCAGCTCGTTGAACTAGGAATCAAAAGAGCTAACTAGCTCTGACTCTACCACTGATTACTCTGTAATTATAGGAAAGTCACTTGCCCTTCAAGGTTGTTACTTCTTTATAGGTAAAATGGAAATTCAATCACTTATTCATCCATTCATTTGCAGTTACAGCAAGGTAGTTAAATGAAAAGAGCAGATTCTGAAAGAACTTCCTTGGGCCTGAGCTTGGCCAAATCACTTTACTTCTCTGTGCCTCATCTGCAGAAGGATTATTATAAACGAGATGACTAGCGCACAGAAAGCAGGCCCAACACTCATCACCCACTCCTTCTCTCATTCATTCGGCAAGCATTGACACCCCACCCATTGAGTGGGTTTTGTGAACCTGGGCTCCTGGGACACATTCTCTTGTTCTTCCATCCCTCTCCCTGCTCACATTCTCTTTCTCAAGCTCCCTTCCTTCCCTCCAGGCCCTTCATGAGTAATGTTGGCCCCGCAAGGCAAAGGCCATCAGGCAGTGGGGACCACATCTGCTCCACGGCCACGCTTGCCCCTGACTTCTGGTCTTCCCAAATTGACATCTCCAACCCTGAGCTCTCACTCCCCATCCTGGATTGAATCTCTAGTTGCTTATGAGCTGACAGCCACGGGTTTCCTTTTGGCTTTGGGAACCAGTCCCAGGCAGGCAGTGGCCACCAACACTGGGAGCCAGAACACCTATTTGTGGCTTGGCTGGTAAATCAACTCGAGTAAGTCTTTTCCTCATTTTTCTCATTAAGGAACTGGACTGGATAACTTCAGAGTTTCTGTCCAAATGCTGCAAATCTCCCCTCCCAAACAATGCAGAATTTAACGATTATGAACACCTACATTCCAGCTGTGGAATTATGCACTTAACATATATTATTTCATTCAGATGTTACCACACCCTACAAGGTAATTTTTACCTATTAAGGAACTGAGTTTAGGGCATGCAAATTAAAACCACAATTAAATATCACCTCACACCTATGAGAATGGCCATCATCAAAAAGACAGGAGGGCTTCCCTGGTGGTGCAGTGGTTGAGAGTCCGCCTGCCGATGCAGGGGACGCGGGTTCGTGCCCCGGTCCGGGAGGATCCCACATGCTGCGGAGCGGCTGGGCCCGTGAGCCATGGCCGCTGAGCCGGCGCGTCCGGAGCCTGTGCTCCGCAACGGGAGAGGCCACAACAGTGAGAGGCCCGCGTACCGCAAAAAAAAAAAGGAGATAAGTGTTGGCAAGGATATGGACAAAAGGGAATCCCTGGGCACTGCTGGTGGGAATGTAAATTGGTGCAACTACTATGGACAACAGTATGGAAGTTCCTCTACATCCGTGACTCTAAGGCGGGAGGGATAAATTGGGAGATTGGGACTGACATATACACACTACTATATATAAAATAGATAACTAATAAAAACCTGTTCTATAGCACAGGGAACTCTACTCAATACTCTGTAATGGCCTATATGGGAAAAGAATCTAAAATAAAAGGAGTGGATATATGTATTAACTGATGCATTTTGCTGTACACCTGAAACTAACATAACATTTGTAAATCAACTATACTCCAATAAAAATTTTTTAAAAATAAAACTGGTAAGCAAACAAACAAACAGTATGGAAGTTCCTCAAAAGATTTTTTAAAAAGGACCACCGTGTTAACCTGCAATCTCACTCTGGGTATATACCCAAAGGAAATGAAAACAGGATATCAAAAAGATATCTGTACTCCCATGTTTCATACAGGATTATAAAGCCAAGATATGGAAACAACCCTTGTCTGTCAATGAATGGATAAAGAAGATGTGATCTATATACACAATGGAATATTATTCAACCTTGAGAAAGAAGGACATTCTGCCATTCACAACAACATGGCTGGACGTTGAGGACATTAAGCTAAGTGAAATAAGTCAGACAGAGACAGACAAATGCTATATGATTTCACCTACATGTGGAATCTAAAAAAGCCAAACACATAGAAACAGAGACTAGAATGGTGGTTACCAGGGGCCAGGGAGGTAGGTGAAATGGAGAGATGTTAGTCAAAAGGTACAAACTTCCAACTATTAAGATGAATAAGTTCTGGGGCTCTAATGTAGAGCATAGTGATTATAGTTAATAATACTGTATTATATACTTGAAATTTGCTAAGAGAGTAGATCTTAATTGTTCTCACCACAAAAAAGAAATATTAATTATGGGATGTGATGCACGTATTAGCTAACGCTAATCATTTCACAATATGTAAGTGTACCAAATCAACATGCTGTACACCTTAAACTTACACAATGTTATATGGCAACTGTATCTCAGTAAAGCTGAAAAAAGGACAAAAACCTGAATTTAAAGGTTAAGTAACATTGGTAAAAGGATGCTAATAGTATGCTACTAAATAAATCAACTATTGCTTCTTGCCTTAAATGACCCCCAAAGTCCTTTATTTATTTTATCAATGGTATCATCGGGGGGTGATGGATCAAATGGATCAAACGGATCAGCACCCAGTGCAACTGGTAATATTACCAACCAGAATGATTCCCTTGCAAAATACCAAAGGTGCGTCTATATCACTCCATGCCCAGTCAGCAGAAGAGTGGGTACCTTCCCACCTGTAAGTGTAACTGCTTTGTTTAAAAACATTACAATAAAACTCCATGGCTGTCTCTGAAATATAAAAAATCAAAAGCAGAAGAGTTATACTCACCGTTCTCAATGGTCAACCTGCTAGACATATGACAGAGACTTCCCTGGAATCTGCAGTCATTACTGGAAGGTCTTAACTGGCTTTCAAGATTTTGCACAGCCCTGCAAATTTGTATAATCAAGTTTGGGAAAGTGTGTAATCAAGCTGATTTATCCACAATCATCTCCTCCCTATTATCCTCCTTGTTCCCCCATTCTGCAATTACTTGCATGGAAAATTTTTATGTAATGGAGACACACAGGAGAAGGCAGCAGGTCCCTTCTGAATCCTACAGTGAGGGAGGGGCTCAGCTCTGCCCAAGGAGATTGGGTCCCTACAGGAGACGGCCCTGGGCAGGCTGACCTCAAGACAGGTAGGTTAAATCGGGATAAATGCCCAATGAGCCCTCGCTCCAAAGTGAGGGCTCCTCTCAACATACACTCGCTTAGAAACTCACAACTACTTCCTCCAAGGGAGGACTCGCCGTGTCCAGTCAAGGAGTGACCACCACCAGTCCAAAGCAAGCCAAAGAGCAACAGTGAAAAATGATGTGCCCGTCGATACTTGTTACTGGCTCTGACGCCTGAACTCCCATTCTCTTCCCTATATTAACAGTAATGTAAAACAATAATATTATTTATAACATCTGGCATTCATCTACCACACACTGTTCTGGTCATTCTGAATGTACCATATGTCTTTTCAACCTCACAACCACTATGGACTATTTCTAGTACTATCTGACCATTATACAGATGGTCAAACTGAGGCTCTCAGAGGCCACACAGTATTAGTGCAGCAAGATCTCAGAGCCTGTGCTCATATACTCAACAAGTGGTCCTGCCTGATCAAGGGAAGGGTGGAGACAGAGGGGCCATGTTCATATCAAAGCATTAGCAGATCTTTAAAAGGAACATTTGGGAAGAAGCAAAAAAAAAGTTTGAAAAACTGAAAGAAAGCCACTGACAGATGGAAGTTGGTGCGATCATCCTGATTTGAGGCTGTTGGCAGCACCAGTTGGATCTATGGAGGGCATGAGAAGTCCACAGACGGAGGCCCTGGTCTTAACTGGGCCACCAAGTGCCTTGTGACCTTGGTTTTCCCATTTGTAAAATGCTTGAATGGCCTCTAAGAAATATCATTTAATGACTTTTAGGGCTTGGAGACCTTCTAACAGGAGAACAGAGCCAAGTTAAGAATGCCCTGGGGCAGTGGTTCTCAACCCCTGCTGCATAGTACACTCACTGGAGGAACTTTTAAAAAATATCACTGCCCTTGCCCTGCCCCAGACCAATTACATCAGACTCTCTGGGCATCCAGGGTGAGGCCCCCCTGCTCTGGAGCCTCCTTACAAAGTGAGGCAGGCAGGAGGCAGCTCGGAAGGTCAACAGGACAGGACGTATCTCTTCATTCTTTTCACTTTTCCTGTTCTTTTTTCTTTTGTTTGGATTCTCTCTTTGGCTTGTCTTTACCTCATTTATTTCCCTGCTGAATGAATCAATAATGGTCCTTTACAAAATGTTACAAGGAATCCACAGTGACCAACATCAAAAAGCATGTGCGTGTTTTGAGTTCTGCCCATGAATCCTTCTACTTTATGAGGACTCCCCTTCTCGAGGTGGCCCTGTTAGATGGGAGCTAAGCAAGCAGGCAGTGCTCTCTCCATCCGTGTCACCTGTTATGGGCTGAGACTGGTCTGGCCTGGCAGCAGGTCCCTAAGCCTTGGAGGCCTTTCCCAATGGGCAGCACCAAGACTAGAGTTTGGGTTTGGGGAAGAGAATCAAAGGGGCCACGCCAGCCCTAATTCCGAGGGGCAGCTCCTGAGCAGGTGCGAAGAAGTTAGTCGATGTTTGCTGAGCCCGGAAGCTGTGCCAGGCGCTGGGGTCCAGCGTGAATGAGGCCCAGCCCCTGGCCTCGGGAGCTCACAGTCTAGGGGGAGGCACAGGCGTTCAAACCGACTGTATTAGCTTCCTATCGCCAATGTAACAAACCACCACAAACTTAGTAGTTTTAAACAACACACGTTCCAGAGGTCAAAAGTCTGATGCAGACCTCACTGGGCGAAGATCAGAGCGCTAGCAGGGCTGCATTCCTTTTGGGAAGCTCTGACAGGAAATGCACTTCCTTGCCTTTTCCAGATGCTGCCTGCCTAGGTGAAAGGAGAATCCTGTGTTCTCCCATTTTGTGTTGCTGTTGGTATTTATACGACATGCAAACACTCAAAGGATAAAACGAGGGACAAGAAGAAAATCCCCCAAAGGTTAACACAGCTGTATCTTCTCAGTCGCTATGACATCACACTGTAAATTGCCACCGCAGCACTTACTACCACACGAATGTTTGCTTACTGCCGGTGGCCCCGCCAGGCTGGGAGCACCATGAGAACACAGCCCTTGTCTATCTCTCCCCCACCATCCCGGGGGCCGGAGCAGTGCCAGGCCCATGGTGGTGGCCACGGTGGACGCTGACCAAGGATTCGCGCCCTGCCCAGCACGTCCTGAGTGCTTTACGTGCATTCACTGTCTCAGTGCTCATGAGACCCCTCAGAGCACGGCCCTGTCACGTGCCACTGTTTGCACAAGAGCAAACCACCCTAGCCTGCCGCTCTCGAAGGCACCCTCAGGGCCCTGGAAAGGGTCACTTGGCACTCTCACCCGCCCCTGCTAACAGAGGCCAGTACTGACTCCATGTCCTGTCCTCAAACAATAATTTCTAATTTATTCCAATTCTGACCTGGATAAATACTCTTCCCGCAGAACTTCCACAGGGATGAGATTGAAACCTGGGCAGGAAGCGCCTCACGGGGAGGAGGAGGGAGCGGGTCTCTGTTAGTGGTCAGCGCAGTGGCCGCCTCTGCAGGACTCGAGCCCCAGGCTGGGGATGGTGCACAGGGAACCAGTAGGATGGCTCTGCAGAGCAGAAGAAGAGTGGAGTTGCCACCAGCCCAGCACGGGGAGGTGCAAGGATACTGGAACCACGTGGATCTGGGTTAGAATCTGGGCTTTCCACTCGGAGCTGTGACCCGGGTATGTGACCTCCCCACCCTGCCTCTTGGTGGAGAACCAGGGCCTCTGGGCAGTGGGGATTAGCAGAGATGCACAAGGCAGCTGGACCCCGGGCCCAGGATCCACTGCCCAGTCGGTCTGTGTTGCCATCGTCCTCATTATTCCCTCACTCCATTCTGATCACCCTGGTCCCCCTGAGGTTCCTTGAACCTTCCAGGCAGGCCCGACGTCAGGAATTGTGTCCGTGCTGTTCCCTCTGCCAGGAACGCTCTTCCCCGACACCTGCGCGGCTCACTCCTCACTTCCTTCAGCGTCTGCTCAGGGAACATCTTGTCCACCAGGTTTTCTCAAACATTTCTCCGTAAAACAGCAACACCCTGTCCCCAGTCAGTCCTTTCTCTCCTCCTCACCCATATATTTTTTCTACTTTTCATCACCATCCAACAGACCGTATTTTTACTTGTATCCTTATTAATCTGGTACCTTCTCAACAGATTAGGATATAAACTACATGAAGGCAAGGACTCTGTTTTGTTCACTGCTATATCATCAGGGTCTGGAGCTCTGCCTGATGTCTAAGAGGTGTTCAGAAGAATTTGCTGAGGAGTGAATGATCCTCTATCATTTCAGAGAAAAAAACCACTCACATATTTACTGATATTTCCTCTAATAAATGGTCTGTAATCATGTTTCTGGCTACAGAAGAGAGATATAGAAAACACCTTGAGGAAACACACACACACATACCCCCAGACAACTGCGAAGGCCAAGGGCAGTCAGGATGACAAAAGGCAGCAAGGCCTGGACATGGAACCCTTCCGGGCAGTGCGAGGCCAGCAGAGTTCAACAATCTGATTCTCCCCCTTTCCTCTGCCCTGACACCTACTAGGCAGGGAAAGCTCCATGTGCCACATACACGGTGTGGAAATTTTAAGTCAATTTTGTTTTCCTGGACAGGCTCAGCTTACACGGACAACAGATTTCTAACCACCTCAGTCATGAGCAGCACAGCTGAGAGCCTGACAGCAGATGAGCCATCTTTTGTCAGGGGGCCTCCTGGGTCAAGTGCTTTACAGAACTGGAGACGAATTCTACATTTCACAGCTGAGGTTCAGAGAGATTAAGCGATTGGGCCGGGGTCCCACAGCCAGCAAGTGGCAGCCGGGACTCGAACACAGGGCTGTCTGGCTTCCGGGTCTGTGAGGTCTTCCGTCACCCCACAATGCCTCGAGGCCCACAGAAGACCAACATCTGCGTGTTAACAATGCAGCCGAACTTGGCTACTTGCCATTCCCGGAGCGGGGGTCCTACCAGAGTGGGTCATACACTGAGCCAGCGAAGGATCAGCTGCTGACCCAAAGACATGGACGGAGGATGTGGGGAGGGACTCTGCGAGGCGGGCACAGCTCCACAGCCACTGAGTTCTACACTTACCAGAGCCTGGAGGAGACACTGCTTAACCCCCAGACAGCAGAATCCCAGCATCAGACGCCCTTAGCATGGGAACAGACTTTAGTTATCTGCTACTTACTAGCTGGGTGGCCTGACACAAGGTCCTGGAGTCCTCATCTGCCCAACAGAGAAAAGAGGAGCACCAAACCCCACAGGGAGGCCATGAGGACTCAGCTAAGCAAACCGCCCGATGCCTGGGGAGGGCCCTGGAGAGGTCAGCTGTTGTTATTATCATTAGCTTTCAACTCCTCCACTGTCGATTTAAAAATCCTCTCCCCAGTTCAGCATTCACAGTCGATGGGAGACTCCTACCAAGCAAGGGGTCGCATGCACTTGGGCAGCTCCAATCGTTTTCACGCTCTTCCATTCAAGGAACCATTCCCTGCACTGCCCTGGAACCCCCGCGATGGTCCACACCCTCCTTTCTTGGTGGTCCACACCTGAGCGTGGTTTGGCTAAGCTGCCACAATTCCATCACCTGTTCCCCACAGAACAAGGTCTGCAAACCTGTCACTACCTGGTGGTAATGGGGGTACGAGATCCAACTGTGTGGAGTCCAAAACCCTAACCCATATCCCAAAAATGGACACACCCCCAACCAGGGCATCCACTGGGCATCCGCTGTGTGCCGGTCACAGTGTCACTGCTCGGGACGGAGCTTCCAAGAAGGCAGATACAGTCCCTGCCTTCCAGGAGCCCTGGGTCCAAAGAGGAAGATGGACAATCAGACAGACAATGGCCATGAGGTCTGGGGAGACTGTAATGGGAAGAAGAGGTGCTATCTGAGCACCCAGGAGAGCATAACTCGCTTCATCCTGCAGACTCAGGGAACGTTCCTCAGAGAAAATAGGAGCCCAGCTAGCGCCTGAACACCATGTGAGTTGCGTAAGGCTGTGGGGAGAGGGACGGCTGGGAGAAGTGCTCCAGGAAGGAACTGCTATAAGGCAGTTTGCCATCCTTAGATCTGGAGGTCCTACTGCTGTTAATAGTATGTAAGGCATAATTAGTTTTTTTAATTAGCATCTAGGAAACCCACAGGCCTTACGAAGTCCTCTGCACACAAACTGCCTTCAAGCCAGGCCCCTCCCATCGCTGGCAGCTGTGGCTGGCTCTGCTGAAGTGAGACGCAGGACTTCACATGTAATCCTGTTAGGGCTTACCTTGTTAGTTTCAGACCCATCATTCCTGCCAAGGTTTTTATGAATCTTGATTCTATTACCCTACGTATTAGCCTTCCATCCTGGTTTTGTTTCATTCGCAAATTTGATAAGCCTGCTTTCTATGTCTTTATCCAAGTTGCTGATAAAAACCTTGGACAGAGGAGGCCAGATACAGAGTCCAGAAGCATGGCCCTTGACAGCATCGCCCAGCCATGTCCCAGATGCACAGCCACTGCCAGTATTCTCTGGATACACTACTTGTTCAACATCTAACTACTATATTAGCCATTCTCTCATTGTACTCAAGGGAAGGACAGACTCAGTAACAAGAACTGCAATACTTCGCTCATAGAACTCAGCTATCAACACCATCCCTCTATAAGAAACAGAAAACAGTCAAAAAAGCCTCTGGGCACACTGAACACCCAAGCACTTAAACACAGCAGAGCTATTCAGTCCTTCAAGCTAAACCTATTCACTCTTGTCTTATACACTGTTTAAGTAAGGTGAGTCTCTCCTTTCAAAGCCTTAGCAGATTAGTAGCAGCGAATCAGAAGTGGAAACATAACTTGCTTCAAGTAAGCATACTGTCTACAGCCTTTCAAGAACAGAGAAAAAAAATAAGCCAAAAGAAACAAACCACAGTAATTACAAAACCCAGTTACTGCTTGGGAAAGGGGCCTTATACCTTAGTACACCAAAGGATCCCGGGACCACCTGAGGGCCACTGGTCACCAGCAATGGGTTAAGTTATGTTTGGCATCCTTTGTTTTAGAATAAAGATGACAACTTTTTTAATGCATGATAATACAAGTGTCATTGACCTTGTGGGTAAACATATGTTCATTCAGCAGACTTGTCCGGCACACCGAGATACACAGGTGTGGTGGAAATGGGTGAATGGTTGAGAGGCACTGGCAAACAGCACTGACCCCCAACAGGCAAGGTCCCTGCACTCACAGAGTGAGCTGCCAATAAACGGGGATGCCAATAAATAATGGACAGCATCATCTCACATTAAAATAAGTGCTATTAAAAAAGAAAATGGGGTAATACGATAATGTGATAGGATGGGGCATGAGACATTGAACAGAATGCTCAGCGGAGGTTTCTCCATCGAGCGCCGCCTGAGCAGGAACGGAGAGGAGCCGCAGCCGGGCAGGCAGGGAGCGATGTTAATTAGCACAAACTTTCTGGAGGGCAAGCTGATGAAAGCAGAGGGAAATTCCTCATCCAGGAATGAAGCCTAAGAATCTCATCAGAGATGTGCATGGCAAGGCATGAGCCACGATGTTCAACACAGGGTTGTCTACATCGACCAAAAACCAGAGACAGACCACTAATGTCCAACTCTAGTCTACTTATTGTATTAGATTATTTGCCTAATTTAATGGACTGTGTTGCAGATGTAGGGGAAGAAAAAACAATTTTCCCTCTACCATTCTGAGTTCTTGGCTGGGACCCCTATAACAAAAGACAAAAAAATTAAGAGGAAAAGAATCAGAAGTTTATTAACATGGATACCTCATATATACACAGGGGATACCCAGGGAAAAATGAGTAACTCAAAGCAGTGGCTTAGAACTCCAGCTTATATAGCTTTATTCTCAATGAAGAGCAATGAATTAGTGAAGAAATGACAGGACAAATGAAAGAAGTTTTAGGCTTCTAAGTGCAGCAAACTGTGGGAAAGTCAATACATAGACGGAAACTAATGGTAGATAAAGGCTAACTGTGCAGTTTGTTATGGAGACTCCTCTGGTGCTGTCTCCAGTGACCAATCTCTGTCTTTCCTGGTAGAGAGGGGAGGAAGGACATCCTTGAAAGTTAATGCCCTGCTTTTAGGAAAACTGGGGGAGGGCAGGGAGCCTTTCCTGCACCTGCCTCCTCTCAGTTGCCCTCTTCCCAAAATAATCTTTATGCCAATTTGGGGGCAGCATATTCTGTCACCATTCACAGCTGTTAAAAAAGCAAGTTGGGGAAGAATATTTATTGGTATAGAAAGATGTTGAGGGTGTAATGTCCAGTGAAAAAGGCAGCCTATAAAATTTTATTTCGGACGAGGCATACCTTTTGTGCATAGAAAGTATTATGTCTTATGGCATGAGTGGGGGGTTGGCGGAGCAGGCGAAGACTAAAAGAATACAACCAAAATGTTAACTCTGGTTTTCTCTGGGTTGTAGGATTATAAATAATTCCATTTTCTTTCAGTTTTTTTCTCTCTATTAAGTTTCCTGCACTGAGCCTATACTTGTCTCATAATTTTAAATAATCATTTATTTAAAGTAAAAAGAAAGAAGACTAGCAAGGATAACTCGTTTAAAAGCTGAGGTCCTGGAAGACCTCAGCTCGGAGGTGATGCAACCACACAAAGCAGTTAACCCCCAAGAAGAGATGGGACGTAACTGAGCGTGGGGTCTGCACATGGGGAAACAGGCATGACTCCACTAAGGACCCCTTACGAGAAGGCTGTGCAGACAGCTGTGGGCGTGGACCCTGGACGGGGGGTGGGGGGTTGCCGCAGTGGAGACCTGGCAAAGCCTGGTGTGCATCTGGACATTTAGTCAAACGCACACAAGCCCACACTACCCCACTGCCACCTTTGCCACCTCCCTGCTTGCTCCTACAAAAGGAACAATGACAGAGCCCAATGAGGGGTCTGCCATGCTTCCCAGGGAGCTGACACAGCTGCAAACCCACAGGGTGTCTCAGTGCAGCCCCTGGCCTTTTCTTCATTGTGTTTCTTCCTGGGGATGAAAAGTTGTCTTCCATTTAGTGACACATGTTCTCCCGCAACTTTTCTTCTGAGCTTCTCTGTGCATCTAAAGGACAAGCCTTGGCTTCTGTCTTCCTGTATGCAGGCCCAGGGGGTCCCAGTTGGAAGAGCTCTTTCCTCCAGTAGGTGAAAGTGTGACCTGAAGTCACCTCACCACAGTTACGTCATTCACTCAATTAATATTTCCTGAGCACCTACTATGTGCCAGGTACATATCAGGGGTGGGAGACAGACTGGTGGACACAAAAATCAAGGGTTCTCCTCTTGAGAATCTTGTAGTCAAGTGGGAAAATGCTTTCATAACCCAAGGCCACACGGAGAAATTGTGCCTGGACTTATTTATATCTGACATTGACTTGTACTTAGGACTTGACTCCGTTCAGTGTTAAATCGAACCCGGCTCAATCCAGAGTGAGCCCTGCTTTCTGATTTCCTGATGTAAGCAAGGACTTGTGATTTCCAGCATAACCAGCAGAAAAACCCAGAGCGATTTTCAAAACACCTTAGAAACAAACAAAAAAAAATTGACAATGGGAACACTTCTTTCCTGAGCACAGTCTTCACAAGACCTTCTTTTTTTTCAAACTTGAAATAATTAAACTTAGGGCTTCCCTGGTGGCGCAGTGGTTGAGAGTCTGTCTGCCAATGCAGGGGACACGGGTTCGTGCCCCGGTCTGGGAGGATCCCACATGCCGCGGAGCGGCTGGGCCCGTGAGCCATGGGCGCTGAGCCTGCGTGTCCAGAGCCCGTGCTCTGCAATGGGAGAGGCCACGGCAGTGAGAGGCCGGCGTACGGCACAAAAAAAAAGAAGAAAAGAAAACATTAAACTTAATCCAAAAATTATTCAACATACCTTTAGATTCTCTAAGGAGGAAAAAGAAAAGCCTCAGGCAGTAATTCTAAGTGCTGACACAGCAGTGGGGAGATATATTTTTTTTTTTAAAAAAACACTGTTCTCCCGGATTAATTCAAAGCAGGCGGCGCACATTCTTGAGAAAATGAAAACCACAATTCACACTTTAGGCATAAAGTACACAGATAATTAATCAAGCTTCTTCCTAGGCTCCCGATGCTTTTTATGTTGCCTATTCCAAGGCAGGCACTATTTTCCAACAATGCCTGCTGACATTGAGGGAGAGGTTCCACTTGGTCAAGAAAGAAACAGTGATTACGGTGAACTGAGACACGTAATTCTTATAAACAAATGGCTCTCACAGGCAAGATAAGGTCAGGGTGATAAGAGGGCCATTGCAGAAGAGCACAGAAAAAGACAATTTGCTCTGAAGACGGGGCGAGAAGAAGGGAAGGGAAATTTCTAGACGAGCACCTGCGAATATGACGATAGCGGCTTACATCTGTGTGTGCTCCTGCGTGCCAGGCACTGCTCTGCGAGTATTTACACCCTGTCAGGTTCTGGCAGGTACTATTTCTATCCCCACTTGGCAGATCAGTAAACTGAAGGAGAGGTTAAAGGGACCCAAGCCAAGATGGAGGCAGCACTGGACGTCCGGCAGCCTGGGATTCTCAACCCTGGACTCGGGTGCACTGCAGGTTTGTTGTGACCAAGATCCACGCCAGGCACGGTGGGCAGAAGGCCGCTGTGTGGGAGACGGGACAAAGTAACCCCCCACCCAGCTGTAGCAGCAGAGCAATGGGAACAGAGAGCAGAGCCCGGCGGGCTTGGCCTCCAATTCCACCTCCACTACATACGCGCAAATGACCGCGGACACGTCACTCCTCTCCCTGCATTTCACCCCCCAAGCCCTGCAAAGTGAAGAAATGGCAGCACCCACTTCATGCTGTACAGATGCGATGAGCTAACTGCCCACAGAGCGTAAGAACGTCCCCTGGCACAGGGTAAGCACTCGAAAAGAAGCCGTTATTTCTCACGGCAAAGCAGTGCCAAGGGCAGGCCCTGGGGCTGAAGAGCCAGCGGCAAGGTCTGCTGAGAGGAGGGCATGGCTGGCCGCCGGCAGAGCTGTTCCCTGATGTCTTCCACTCTACTTTGTCACCCCCCTCTGAGCACTGCCATTCTTCCACCCACGTCCTCAACCCCAACTGCACCCCCGAACTCCTGGCAAGTCCTCTTGCACTGGCAGGTCCCCAGGCCAGAAAGACTGGTCCGGCTGTATCCCAATATCCATGGGCTCTGCTGTCCACTGGGACATGACCTGGGCTAGTGAGGCATGTGGCCTTCTTCATCTCTGTGTCCAGGGCCTGGCACAGTGGGACACAGTCAATGTACCTCTGAGGCTACAGGAGCGAAGGAATGGAGGGGATTTCAACGCTACCTTAAATGAGGGCAACGGCTCCCTTATATGTCATCCACTTCTGCTCCCAGGACAAGGGAACTGGACCAAAGAAAGCTACGTGTCACCATCTACAGATACTCTGCCCAAGGTACAGATATTCTGAGTGTAACATGTGGTCCCCCCCCCCCACAGTTTTTAAAGCTGGGCTTTGTAGAGAAAACACCTCCAGAAACACCCAACCCTGAACTTTAGGATCCGTCCCTTGTCCTGACACTTAGAACAAAGTCCACAGCAAGCCTCAGGACAGGCTGGCCACGAGGAGCGGACACCACCCTCAGGCATGGCTGGCTCGTCACCTCATGTTCTTGCGGCCTGGGGACACCTCTCTCTCTCTCTCTCTCGTGTCCTGTGGAAGCGTGACAAATACGTGGGAGGGAGCTGTCAGGACTTTTTTTTCTGAGCTTGATCGAGATATAGTTGACATCGTGTATGTTTAAGGTGTGCAATGTGCTGGTTTGATAATGTATATACTGCAAAATGCTTGCTGCAGTAATGCCAATTAACACCTCCATCGTGTCACATAACCACCACTTCCTTTCTGTGAAGAGAACATTTAAGAGCTACTCTCTGAGCAACTTTCAAGTATATCGTACAGTATCATTAACTGTAACCACCATGCTGTACAGTAGATCCCCAGAATTTATTTATCGCATAACCGGAAGCGGGAGTGGGAAGGGGAGATGTCGGACAAAGATGTTGCTCCTTTTGAGCAACAGTGTGTTTTGATTTTAAAAAAAAAAAAAAAAAAAAAGCAGCTCCCCCGCTAGCTGCCCCTCAGAGGCTGTCGAGAAACAGCTGCATTCAAATGATCCCGACAGGATGGGGAAAAGACGATCCTAAATGCGCAGGACCTGTGCCTTCTTAGGAACAGAGGAAGTGACACGCTGAGCAGTCCCTGGGGCCAGGAGTCAAGAGACTGTGGTTCTAGGTTCACCTCTGCCGCTGAACAGGGAGGGTCTGATTAACGCCCTCTGTTTAAAAAAAAACAAAGGAGGGAAGGACAGATGAGACAAGGTCTAGAGACTCTGCCAGGTCAGACACCGGGTAGAATATAATTCACTCTGTGGTGCCTTCTGGTAAAATGTCAGAGTTCCATTTGCTCAGGGTACGTCAATCCCCTTCATGTCCATAACTTCACTGAGGTTGTCGGGGTCATTTAATTACCAGAAAGCCTCACCACCAGTCCCTTTTCTTCCCCTCTCTACCCAAATCTGATGTAAATTGTTCCATTGCATTAAACACTCAATTTAAATGTTTCACTGAAAGCACTCTCATCCCACTTATTAACAGCGTGACACTGGGTGAGTTCTTTAACCTCGCTAAGCCTTAGATTTCTCATCCAAAAATATGAAGAATTATAAAATTCCTACCTCACAGTATCATTTGAAGATTTAAAGAGTAAACTGCCTTAGCAAACTGCCTGGCATACAGTTAAGTGGTCAATAAATATTAGTTACTGCTATCATCATCATCATCATCATCATCATCATCACCATCCCTGGAGCCAAACAACCCCAAGTTTGCTATTTTTAGGAAACAATAAAAGGATATTTTGCATCAGGAAAAAAACCAAAGTATCTTTGTTTCTTGTGGTTTTTCATAAATAAGGTATTAATATTTTTTAAATCTAATTTAATATGTTCTCATTACATGACTGAAGATATTTTCACTGGTCCACAAGACTGAATTAAAACACAATACATCCAGAAAACCAACTATTTCCATCATCAAAGAAAAAAAAAGATATATGTGAGACTTCTATATAACTCTATCATCAGTATTATATACATTTAGTCAGAGCTAATATATTTAGACAAGATATCACAAAAAAGCAAATTCTGAACCAAGTCTTGGAAAATAGGATTTTAGATAGGCAAAGAAGAGGCCACTTACATGATGACTCAGAAAACCATAAAAATATTCATGTGTGAAAGAATCAATGGATTTTAATATAATTTTAAATAGAAAAATGTAAACGTATCAAAGAAAAATTTGAAAAATGTTTTTGTTTTTTTAATTAATTAATGTATTTATTTATTTATTTTTTGGCTGTGTTGGGTCTTCGTTTCTGTGCCAGGGCTTTCTCTAGCTGTGGCAAGCGGGGGCCACTCTTCATCGCGATCCGCGGGCCTCTCACTATTGCGGCCTCTCCATTTGCGGAGCACAGGCTCCAGACGCGCAGGCTCAGTAGCTGTGGCTCACGGGCCTAGTTGCTCCGCAGCATGTGGGATCTTCCCAGACCAGGGCTCGAACCCATGTCCCCTGCATTAGCAGGCAGGTTCTCAACCGCTGTGCCACGAGGGAAGCCCTGTTAAAGAGACATCTAGTTCAAGATGGCTAATTGAACCCATACATTTTGTCTTCCTTCCCTCTCAAAACCTCCCTAAAAAGAATGAAAAACATAAAATACAGAGCTAAGCTGAAGAGCCTCAAGGGGTGCCAATTACCAAAGCAGAATATGAAAAAAATTAAGGAAAAGATAAAGCGTAAAGCATATGGGAAGAAAGTAATGGATGATACAAGAAATGAGATACAACCCTCTTAAGGAGTTTAGACAGAGAGGGGTACACAAAATTGAATGTACAAATTTCCTTCAAATCATTGGCAAACTCAGAAATTGCAACATGCAGGAGACTACAAGTACCCCAATGGAAAGCAACAGTCACAGTCTAAAGAGTGAAGGAGAGACTTCAGCAGCTAGATAGTACTAGGAGATAGAGTTTGGAGATGAAGTTTCCCCAAGATACATTTTCTCCTGAAACCAGAAGGGCCAAACCATAGGAGTAAGAAACACATCCTAGGACTAAAGGATGCACCCTAGGATCTAAGGCAAAACCAAGATAGACTTATGCAAACACAGCCTAGAACCAAGGCTCCAAGGATGAAGGTGACCCAACAGTAAATTAACTGCATGCAAGAATAAAACTCAACACTCTTTAGAGGACAATAACAATCAAGCATCTCCACAACGTGTGATTCAGTGTCCAATATACAACTAAAAATTACTACACAAGCAAGGAAGCAGGAGACTGTGACCCATAATCAACAAAAAAAATAATAAAATAACCATGGATCATCCTAATGCTGGGAATAGCAGAAAAGGACTTTCTACTATAAATATGTTTAATTCTAGGGAAAGATGAAAAGAATAGGTGGACAGGCGGATAACATCACAAAGAAACTAAAACTCTAAAGAAAGAATCTAAGGGAAACTATATAACTGAAAAAAATGAACATTTGAAATAAAACATTTATGACATGGGCTTACCAGAGAAAAAATAGATACAACAGAATAAAGAATTCGTGAATTTGAAGAAAAGTCAATAGATATTCTCTTAAACTAAGTCACAGGGAAGAAAAAATTTTTTTAAAAAATGGAACAGATTATCCAAGACCTGTGGAACAATATCAAATTGTCTGATACATGTGTAATAGAAGAACCAGAAGGAGAGGAGAGAGAGAGTGGGGCAAAAGAAATATTTGAAAAACTATGTTTTGAGAATAATTAATTGATGAAGGACATCAAACCATAGCTCCAAGAATCTCCATGAACCCAAGCAGGAAAAATACAAATGAGACCAACCTAGACACATCATAGCCAAACTACTGGAAACCAAAAATAAAGTCTTAAAATCAGCTAACAGGAAAAACATGTGGCATTTAGGAAAGTGACAAAAACAGGGGCAGCTGACTTCTCATCAGAAATAATAAAATCTACAAGACAATTCAAAGCCAACTCTGAAGTACTGAAAGAAAACTGTCTATCTAGAATTCTATAACCAACAAAAATATTTCAAAAGTAAAGGCAAAATAAAGACAAAACCAAAGCCAAGAGAATTCATTCCTGGCAAACCTACCCTACAAGAAATGCTAAAGGAAGTTATCCAGGCTGAAGGGATATAATCCTAAAGGGAAAACCAAATATGAAAAGAAGAAATAAAGAGTACTGGAAATGGTAGATATGTAGGTAAATCTATTTTAAAAATTTAATTTCTGTTAAAGCACATTGATTACTAAAGACAAAATTTAAATGTTTTATGGGACTTATACATAAAAGTGAAATCTATGACAATGTACCAAAGACATGGGGAAAAAATGCTTTTGAAAGATTTTTACATTGTACGTGAAATGGTGTAATATTGACTTCATGGTGACAAGTAAAAAAAAATGCATATTGTAATGTGTAGAGAACCTACTAAAAACTTTTAAGAGAGGTAAAACTAAAATACAATAAAGGAGATAAAGTGGAATACAGTAAGTCCTCTACATATGAACCTTCAAGTTGCGAACTTTCAAAGATGCGAATGTGCGTTCCACCAACATCAGGCGTGAGTGACATTCGATCTTGCCCTCTGTCTCCTATTGCTGACCACCCTTCAGCTCTACCATCTCTCATCTCCCCTCGCTCCGCCAGTCAGTAACTCTTCTTGCCTCTTCACTCGATGCCAGCCCCTTTATGCCAGCTGTTGTACTGTACTACTGTACTTTTCAAGGTCTTCTACTGTAAAATTAAAAATGTTTTCTTAATTCTTTGTGTTTGTTTTTATGTATTATTTGTGTGAAAAGTATTATAAACCTATTACAGTACAGTATTATATAGCCAATTGTGTTAGTTGGGTACCTAGGCTAACTTCGTTGGACTTACGAACAAATTGGACTTAGGAACGCGCTATTGGAAGAAACTCGTTCGTATGTAGGGGATTTACTGTAGCAGCAAGTGTTTGATTAGCCTAAAAGAAAAAAGAAAAAGAAGAACTAGAACAGATGGAACAAATAATAATCAAATAGCAAGGTGGTAGGCTTAAACCCCACCATATCAACTGCATTAACTGTAAATGACTTAACCACTCCAATTAAATGGCAGAGACTGGCCAGACTGGATAAAACTAAAAGGTACAACTAAAAGCTGTTTACAAGAGTCATACATTAAACATAAAAATACCGATAGGTTGAAAGTAAAAGGACTGAAAAATACATTCTGTGCGGACATTAATCTCAAGAAAGATAATGTAGCTATATATTAATATTAGATAAAGTAGACTTTAAGATAAGGAATATTAACACAAAGATAGAAACTTCAAAATAATAAAATGTTCAATTCATCAGAAGGAAAGAAAATTTAAGAACACTAAATAGAAGTGTAGACGTAGCAATTTGACTTCCAAATCACTAAAGGAAAAAATGGGAGGTAACAAGGAAAACTTACGCTCTTCAGCTAAAGCAAGAAACAAAAGGGGAAAAAACACAGAAATGAAGCACCACTTAAAGAAAACAGAGAATAAGTTGGCAGCAATACGATGAAATATTAGTTATCTCAAAAAATGTGAAAGCTTTAATTACCCCAGTTTGACAGAGGGAACATATCTTCACATTAAAAAGAACAAATTAAAAAGAACAAATTTAAAAGATTAAGGATTTGAATATCACAGCTAACTTGCTTTAATATATTTAGAGGTTTGTACCCACCATACAGAAACTATTCATTATGTTCAAACTATATAAATTTACAAAAATTTACACTGTATGTAAATTTAAAAATTGACTATGTATGTGGCCACACAGAAAGTTATAACAAATTATAAAACATAGAAATCACGCAAGCCACAGCCTCTGATCTCAGTTCAATGAAACCATTTTAGCACTATAATTACGCCCATATTTAAGACTAGGGAACTGAAGCACAGAGAGATAAAGCAACCTGCCCAGGTTCACATAACTAGTAAATAGCAGACCAGTGCTTTGAACTCAGGCATCCTGGCTTTGGATCCTGTAGTCTAAACCACCATCCTATGTCCCTTCTCAGGGAGAAGGGGCCATTTCCCCTCAGATATCTCAATAAACTATAAAACTACAATAATTAAAATGTTAGATTGAGCAACCAGGCAAACAGATAATCAGAATAGAATTCACTTGCAATCCATGGATATATGGAAGCTTGTACGTGATTAAGATGTCACTGAGAAAACAATGTCTATTTCATAATTGACAAACCACATGCAAGAAAAAAGTTAAATTCTCTACCTCACTCCATAAATTTTAAAAAAATTCTCATACATTAAAGAATTAAAATTAAAGAATAAAAGTATACTAAGCAAAACAGAAGAATATTTCTGTTTTAGATGAGAATGGACTTTCTAAATAGAAGAGAAACTCTGAAACCATAAAGGAAAAGACTGATATATTTAACTACATCATTAAAATGTGCACAATAACAGAAATTGCAAAGAAACTTAAAAGTCAACCACAGAGGAAAAGTGTTTGCAACTTATGAAATAAAAGGTCAATAACTATAAGGAATAGAGTGCTGCTACACATCAGTAAGATAAATTTGAAGATCCAATAAAAGCATGGATAAAGGGAAATACAAGATATTTCACCTAAAAAAATACAAATTTCCAATACATGAGTGAAGAGATATAAATGTCATATTCTCTCCCATGGTATAAATATAAAACATTAATAATATCCAACATTGGCAAGAATGTTAAAAAGAAGACACCTTTGAACTATTGGTAGAATGTAAACCAACAGTTTGGGTGGCAATTTGGCAGTACCCATCAAAACTCAAAATACATGTGGCCTTTGACTCAGAAATTTCATTTGCACAAGTTTATGACAATAGTACTTGAACAGGTACATTACAATATATGCACAACTGCCATGCTGTTTGTCATAACAAAAGATGAAAACACCCTAGAACTCCTTGTATAGGTTAATCAGTTGAACACCACGCAGCCAGCAAAAAGAACAAGTAGATCTATAGAGATGGAAAATATCTCCAAGATATCAATACATTAAGTAAAAAAAAAAAAATTACTATAGATAAAATGTGTTCTCAGTTTTTAAAATATATAAATATGTGTTTAAAAGTTTAACTTTTAAAAGTGAAGGGAATGGAATTGGCAGAGTTCAGGAAAACTTACACTTTTTGTACTGTTTTAATTTTTAAAACTATTTTATCATCTTAAAATAATGTTCAAGTGAGGAGAAACACATTCATTCCCATCACATTTACTTTTGTGTAACCCTTTCTAACATTTGCCCAAATCAGATCTATTTCCAATAGTCTGGAAATATGATATATTCTTTATAGTGCTTTCTTTAACTGTTACATCATAAAATTTTACCCTGATTTTCAAAATGATGATTTTAATAGCTATATAGTATTTCTTTGTATCCATAATTTATGAAACCATTCTTCAAATGTTGACTACTTGAGTTTTAATTTATTTTTATTTGACAAATATATTTACTTTGTTTTGTATGAAACACAGTAGTGAACATCTTTATACATGAGGATTTAGGATTTTGCACTTTTTACATCAGTGTTTCAACATATTTTTTAAGAGTTCTAAGTCAAAGGACAGGAATAACTTTATGACTGTCTATGCATTGCAATATTGCTCTTCAAAACGGTTATGTCCTTTTGCAATTCCACCTGCAGCATCTGATCATATCTGTTTCACCTTGCACATCCTGCGTGTTAATTCTTACCTTCTGATTTTCCTTTAAATATTTTAGTTGATATGAAATATAGGAGGGTTAATTTTTGACACATTCCCACTTCAGATATTTCTAAAACAATCACAAAACAATCATCCAGTATCCTATCTAGGATATTTCATTAGCTTCTTTTTTTCCCCATAACAGGAAGAATCTAAATCAATTTTTCTAATTTTGTGTGAAAGTAATAAATGTTTACTGTAAAATAATTACACAACAAATGGTATAAAGAAAAAAGCAAATATTATATAATCCCATCAGCCTGAAATAATCACCATTAAGATTTTGTTGTTTATAGCTATTTTCTTACAGACATAAATACAAATTGATTTTATTAATTACCACATTACAGTAGCCTTATGCATACTTATGTAACCTGCTTTTTATCACTTAACAGTTTATGGATATCCTCCAAGCTAACAAATAGTTATCTACATTATCTACAAAACTACTTTCGGTGGCTGCATTCGTTCATTGTAGTCCATAAAAAGCTTGTGCTGATCTATATGCAATATATTTTATTGTTTTTAGACGCATATTTTGCACTTCTATGGAAATCGAAGATTTAAACAAGCTTGGTTATTTGTATTTTTGTTAGTTCCCTGTTCTATCCGCTGTCCTTATTTATTTTTTTTTGGAAAAGCTCTTTTCTTCTCATACTGATTGGTGAGAGTTCTCTGTATTTGAGAAGCATTAACTCTAAACTCTGGAAATTAGGACAACAGTATCACTTCTTGGGGTGGGGTCTGCAAAGATTAAGTCATCTAGGGTGTGAAAAGTGCCTAGTACAAAGCCGGCTGGCACACTGTTAGTGTTGAAACTTGTTTCCTTTAACCAAGATGGAGAAACAGGTCTATTAAAGGATACCTACGCATATCAACCACTTCTCTTTCTCAATGGCTTCTTGGACAATTATTCAGAACACTTTCCCCAAACTTCCTAAATCCCAGTTCCAGGTTCATCGCTGCTGTGGCACTGAAATCTACACTCATTATTATTATTACATTGTGACATTAGATATCTTTTATTGACCTGTATCTCGGCCTCCCCAAAGGAAGGAAGAGAGACGGAGGAAGCAAAGGAGATTGGCTTAAACAACTACCATGTGTCACATGTTACATACCTTCATCTTTAAGCCTCCTGGGCAGATATCTTGTCCCCGCTTTACGGATGAGGAAGCTGAGGCACATCTTTATCATCAGCAGTCAGGATTTAACTCCAAAGCCCATGAGCTGACTTTGGTGCCATGCTGCCCACCCTGCTGCAGAGTAGGGACCCAGTTCTAGGCATCCTCATGTCATTCACCAGGGCTACCACATACTTTACACAAAGTAACTGACCAACGAATGGAGACTAAAGCAGCATACAGACTGCAGCTCTTTCAGAATCTGAGACAGACAAAAAGGACCAAATCCTCTTTAAAAACCTCAGATGAGTAACCTAGCATTTCCACTCCTCAGGACATACGCCACAGGAATTACAAATATGTTCATTAAAAACAAAAGCAGCATTATGCTTAATAGCCAAACCCATAAATAAGCCGAATATCCATAAATGATATCCATAAACTGAGTAAACGAAGAGGTACCGTCATGCAATGACATGCTCTACGGCAAAGAAAAGTAACAAACTGCAGCTATGCACGACATGGATGAGTCTCAAAAGAAGCCGGGAACAAAACCCAAAAAAGCCACAGAAGAAAGTACACACTGCATGATGCCACCTACACGGAGTTCAAAAATGCTGTTAGAAGTCAGAGTGATGGAGACCCTCAGGGTGGCAGAAGGGGGCTCAGAGGGTGGAAGGTATTCTGGGCAGCTGTACAATTATGAATCATACACTTTTCTTTGTGTATATTATTTTTAGGTTGGACTAAAATGAAATTCCCATTTCTGTAGGTCAAAACAGTCAAATATCAGCAATTTTATATGTTTCAAACTAATATTTCAATAAAAACACATTTTAAAAACCCTCTGGAAAAGGAGAAAGAAATACCTAGCATTGATTAGCAGACTGCATCCTCTCTGAAAACCAACCTAGATGCTACTGCAGCTTCTGACCCTGTTTCTTGCTCCTTTGTTTTTGCTGAAGACATAGTAACAACTTGTGCCTCACCTTGGCGGGACAATTTTTCACAGTCACATATTAAAAGACTGTGATGAAGCCGTCCTCGGGCTCCACAGACCCAGCCCCTCCCGGCTTCCTGCTCACCCATCCCGGGCATCTCCAAGTCCTGTACGAATTCACTTCCTCACTGTGAACCAGTGTTTCTAATTCATTCACAGAACACTAAGATTATACGTTTTAAAGAAGCAATATTAGTAAGATGATTTTCATATTTAAAAACACAATCACAGAAAAATAGAGGTACAGAGCTTTTCCAAGCCTTGTGTGGGTCATAAAAGGCATAATCTTTATAACTAATTGAGATAACTTTATCCAAAAGCTATGAAACTAATGATCTCCCTTTATGGTGTTATAAGCATTTATCTCCCTGTGGAAAAACATCAACAATTCTCAGAATTCCGGGTACAGCCGACTCATTTTACAGTGGCAAATAATATTTCAAACAGAAGGATGTTCCATGTATCAGATAACAAAGCAGACACCTTCCCGGGCAGGGGAGAAGTGCTGGGCATACTTGGTCCAGCATGCACCAGCTGCGGGTGGAGGGGGTGTCTGATGGAAGAACTGTCTGCACCAGGCTTCTAGCAGAACTCTGTATGGTGAACACAGACTGAGAAGTAAATGACATGAACACAGACTCAGAAGTAAATGATGGGGACACAGCATTTTCCTTACACATTATCAAATGCTGTTAGGCTGATAACACTTCTGATTTCAATGTCCTAGAATCACTGCTGTAAAAGGCCAGCAATTTGTCACCATTGAGAAGCTACAGGGCTGAGATACCCGCTGCCACCTTCCATCAGACAGACAGCAGCCCACGCTGAGAAATGGGGGTACAGCTCACTGAATGAACTCATGGGAAGTTACATACCTCACTTTGGGGGGCTAAAAGGAATCATCTGAAATGTATTTAAAAGAGTCTATTATTTTATAGAAATCCCGTAGTAAATCATTTGTAATAAGAGTATCATTAGCTACCTATGGCATTTCTCTTTAGTGTATATTACGGTTTCATCTTAATAAAAGGATAATAATAATCACATTACCATTGTTGAGACTCTCTCGTTTAATACTCGCAAGGCTTACACCCATGGATGCAGTTAATACTCCCGTCGAACAGATGGAGAAGCACAGACTGAAGCAGGATAAATACTTTGCTAAAAGGCTCACACAGCTAAGTGGCAAAACCAGGATTAAAGCCCCAGTAACCCAGTGCCAGAGGCCATGACTGTGACCACTACACTACACTGCCATCCTTAGACACTACATATAAGTAACAGGAATTCACAAGAGTGGGAAGAAGACACCTAATTGTTGGTATATGTACTGCAGGCACTCACAGCACCTTATTTAATAAAACCCAATGAAGTAGGAAATATTCCCACTTCCCCCATGAAAAAAACTGAGGTTCAGAGATTTTAGGAAACTTGCTAGTTAGTGGCAGAACCAAAATCCAAACCCAGACCTTCCAGCTCCAAAGCCCAAGGTCTAACGTTTACACTTTGCCTCAAACAACTCTCTCTAGAGAGGGAGCAAAATTATTACAGGTGTATTAGTTAGATACAACAGAATAGACGTTTGCTACTGGAGCTAATCAGTCCCCAAATGCAAAAAGTTTCCTTCCGTTCCACAGAGCTCACCTCCAATAGCAGCTGTCCTGCTGTTGGCATCTGGCAGCTCTGCCATCTCAACACAGAGCTCCATGCTCGCCATCAACACAGAAGGACAATGACAGGCCACTAAACGGGAATGATGCTGCCTCAACCTGGAGGTGACACCTGTCACTCTTCCCATGTTCCCTACGGTCCCACCTAAAGGCAGGGGTTTGGGAACGTTAGTCTTCCGTGTAGCCAGAAAGGAGAAAAGAAATAGAGGCAACACTTGACCACAAGAGGGTCTCAAGCTACTGTAGACTGCACATCAGCAGTTCCCAAACGTGGTGGAGAGAAGGCTCACCTGTTGAAAATGCAGATTCCCGGGGCTCCACTCCATAGGTTGATCCAGGTAAGTCTGAACTGAGCCCCAGGTAATCCAGGTGCAGGTGGTCAGCAGACTGCACTTCAGGAAGCCTTGCTCTGGATAGATGCAAAACACTCAGAGGTCTATAAACACAATCATCGGAAGCTGAGTGCCCTCTGGGGAGCTCTCCCAAGGTGCCGACCACCCAAGGCCCAGGTGGGAGAATACGGAAAGCAAAGAAGACAGACATACAGACTCCAGACGTGTAACCTGCACAGAAGGCAGAATAAACCATGGGCTCCCGGAGAGCACAGAGGGGCCCAGTGGCGGCGGCAGAGCTGTGCACGGTCACTCCCAGAAGGAAACAGGGCCTAGGTGCCCAAGGGAACTGCCGTTTCCCCCCACTGGCCATGTATCTGATCACGGTGCTTTTTTGTTTCAAACTTCCCAGGGCTCCCCAGTGAGTGCCTATAAGGGAACGTCCACGCTTCCTGACAGGGCACTGAGACCATCCAGGTTCTTGTCCCAGGATCACTTCCTGCCCCTCTTACCACCCACATGTTGTGCTGAGGCCACACGTGGTGACCTGATCCCACCCAAAATGTGCCTCCAGGCTTCTGCTCCAGGACACTCTGTCTGCAGGAATGTCTTTGGGCCCAGGCGCTCTGCACCTACCATGCACTGCTCAAGACTCAGGTGAGAGAGGTCAGCTCTAAGCAACCTTCCGTGGCAACTGTCTCTCCTTGTCATTCCTCCTAGGACTAATTAATTCCTCCAAGTAAAACTGAGCACTCTGCTCCACCTACCATAACCATCCCCCACCTAGAGTCTTAGACTGGACTCTTAGGGGTAATGAAGAAAGATCTGCTAGCTACTGCTGATATTCCAAAAATCCTCCTGACAGCCAAGGCCCTGGAGCAAGTCACCTGAACCGGCTAAAGTGCCAAGTTTCCTTGTGCCTGTTTGGAATTACACATACTGAAGTTTACTAATGATAGAGAAAGAAAATGACTACAACTGCAGGCACCTAGAAGAGGCCAAATATGCATCTGCCGACTGGATGGGGAGGCAAGGGGATAACAAATAGTGGTGCCTGGTGTGCTTGCTCTGGCAGGCTTCGAGCTCCTTGGAGGCGCCCGGCCTTCAGTCTCCAACCATCCCTGGCACCTGCACATGCCTCCTGCATAGGAAGAGGTCAAAGAAGGATGCTGGGTAGATCTGAGGTGAGGCAAACACTGTTCCCTGAGCAGCCTGGCATCCTAAGCAGACCCCCAGCTCCTGGAAGGACATGCCAGACAGGGAGCCTCCAGGGAGGCTCCACAGGGAGGGAGAGAGAGAAGGAGGGAGGGACGGAGGCACAGAGGGAGAGATTGAAGACCCCAGGTCCTGCCTAGAGGTCCCTTTGCTCTTACTTAGGGAAAGGCAGAGAGAAGGCACATCCACGGGTTCCTTCCGTCCTGCTGCCACCCAAGACGCCAGCAGGGGTTCTCTGAGTGTTTCTGCACCTGCTAAAGCCAACACTGGACCTCTAGGCCCGCAAGCCTCCCAGCACTAAAGTCAGTCTCAAAGCTACACATCACAATTTGATTTATCCTAAACATTGATTCCTCAAACCAATTTATTTCCTTTTAGGTTAAACTTTATGTGCCAGCCCTAATATTCGTTACTCGTTACTAATTTTCTTCTCAGTGGTTTGAGCTTCTCAGCCAGGACCAAGTACTTCTCGGGTGCTCTATGGAGAGTGTCCCACGGAAAGCCTCCTCTTGGAATCCTGAATCATCAAACCTCAGCACTAAGCCTCATCTACAGACAGAGAACCAGTTCCTTAAGAGAACAAGGGAAAGCAGATATCCCTACTACCTATGGATCCAAAAACTCATTGCATTAGCACTAACCTCAAATCTCTGGGAGCACGTGGGCACTGGGTGGAGGGAGTCTACTCTTATGCAGAGCAAATCTGATCAGAGAACAAGTGCATCCACAGATGACGTTCCCCCAGAGGCACAAGTTTGCAAAGACGTAAGGTATTCCCCCCCCCAAAGATTATTCTCTTATCCAGAGAAATAAAGTAGCTATACCAAGCAGAACCAGATAGTATCAGCTAAGTTGGACCCCACAGCAGAGCAACTGGATTCGGCTTGCCCAGAGGGACTTTCTAAGCCTACTGGAGTGAAGCCCTGCTACTGAGACCACCACCTTCATAAGCAGAGGGGAGTTCAAGCCACTGAAGCTTGCCATCAGACCAGCGCCGGCAAAAGGAAGAATAAAACTCCCCCCGAAAGTCAGCCTCTGTCATCTCGCCAGAAGCTTATCTGAGAAAACAAAGGGTCATCTGTATCTGTGTGCTCCAAACCGGTTCTTCCGGAAGTCATTATCTGCCTGATGATAACAGCATCTGAGCTTCCCAAGTTCCCAGGGAGTCTTGCCCAGATACCAAAGCTGGTCTTTGCAGGTAAAAGAGCCACAGTTGGACTCACTGTTAATATTTCCAATTTGATATGAAACCAGGGGATCATCCAAAAATGCCATCAGCGCCCAAGAGTATCCCTTTGGGTGATAGCAGATCCCCCAGTAAGTAATTCATACAAAGGGGAAGTTTGGAGAAAAGAATATAAACTGCCTGGTTTTTACAGAACATCCTTAGAGGAAGCAAGAAGCACATAAAATAACAATTATCAAACATTCCCAAATCCACTGCATAGACCATTCATTATATATTTGTAAACATCTCGAGAATGTCTGGGGGGACATTTAAAGGGATATCTGAAAATAATACAAATATTTACATATTATTGGACCCTTTTTTTACCTGACAATTCCCAGCGGCAATCAAAAGAGCCTGCGCACTTTATTTCAGTGTTACTCACACAAACATTCCCCCAACAAATGGTAAATTCTACCACGCACTGAACACTATTTTATCATTTCTATCACACAGTAATTTAACGGGGCTTAGCCTATCTGCCAGTTGGAAATTGTCCCCAACTGACCACAAGGCAAGTACTAGTTTTAATGTATATTCCAAAGGTAGAAAAATAGATTAAGAGGAGGGAAAAGTGTTTTCTGTTTTCCCAAGTGCATCAGGGCACACCCGAAGTTCTCCTTCCTTCTTCCCACTGAGTAACACTAGTGTTTAGTCAGAAGCTAGGAGAGGGGTCTTTTCTGCATCTGGGGGAGCTCACGGCTTGTTCTGGCGATGTGAATAAACACTCTAGATGAATTTCGCCCCTCGTAAAGAACATGCAAGAAAGGGCATTTCTTTTTATGTGTATACCCTGGGCTGCACGGAACAGAAGTCATCTCACAGCCTCCCACCTGCCACCAATGACTCCGTATCCGGGGCAGAAATCCAGAGAGGGGCCTCCTGTTTGGAATAGCTCAGTGGGCTTTAAAAAGAAGTCAAATCCAGAAAGTTCATGCAACTTAAATATGCAAAATGTGTCTGAAAACAGCCATGGGCACAGGAGGACAGAGAACCTGACCTCCTAATGGAGGGACAAGTGTAGATGTGGGTGCCTAGGTGACAGGAGATGACAGGAGGCTGTGAAGTGGGTCTGAGCTGGTGTTCTGGGCTTGGATCTGAAAGGCAGCGACGCGACAGGGGCCGGGAGGCGGGTGGCGGGTCCCCGGGGCGCACTGGGGCTCAGACGCCTCTGCGAGAACCTGCGCCAGCGCCCCCTCCGAGACCGCTCTTTCCGGGCACCCACTGCTCGGGGCCCCACCGGGCGTTCCGCTGCTGCCCTAAGCGGATACGGACTCGGCACAGACCTCCGGGCGTATGAAGCCCGCACCCCGGGGCTGCGGCCCCGGACTTCCGAGCCTCCGCAGCAACAGTTTTCCAGCGGAAGAACTACCGCAAACGCCTCCAGGGAAAACGCTCACCCGGACCCGCGGCGCCAAAGCCAGGGACGCGCACGCGGCGGGCAATGAGCGATGCGGCTAAGAGCGAAGGCTGCAAACGTCGGGCTCGGAAGATCACACACAAAGAGAAACTTCCCGAGGACGCCAACGAGGGTCGCGTCTGCGTCCTGGGAAGCAGCCAGAATCCCCCGGCAGGTGGTGCTGAGCCGGTGAAAGGCGCAGGCGAGGGGACCCGAGCGGCAGCCGGAGCCGCTCCCCGGCGCGACGCGGGTGACGGGAACAGGTCTCAGCCTCGCGCACGCGGGTCCCTTCACGCCCTGAGTCCCAGGAGGGAGACCGGGAGGGTCTCTCTTGGTCCCCTAGGACACATCCCTAGCGCGGAGAGGGACTCTCGAATCCTGGCCCCGGCGGGACACAAACAAACTTGGGGCGCCGAGACGCTCGGTCCGTGGATCCCCGAGTCCGGGCGCCCCCGCCCGCGGCGCGCCACTACTTACACGAAGACCCCGAAAAGCAGGGCTCGGACCCCGATCTCGATGGCCAGTTCTCGCATGGTGCGGCCGGAGCAGCTCCCGCGGCGGCTGCGGCTGGTGCTATCCGCGGCTCCCCCGCAGCTCGGCCGGCGCCGGCTCTCCAGACCCGGGGCGGCGAGGGAGGCGCGCTCCAGGCCGCGGGTGGGGGAGGGGGGAGGGGGGCGGGCGCCCGGAGGGGCGGGCGGCGGGGAAGGCTCAGCCCAAACCTCCTGCCTGAGGCTCCGGGGCTCAGAGACGCCGCGCTGGCCGCTCCCGACGCTCCCGGCCCCGAGCGGAGGACGCCTCGGGGACTTCCCGCTCCCCTGCGCCGGGCACCGCCTCCGCGTCCTGAGCCCTCGCCGTGCGCTCGCGGCCAGGCGAGGGGAAGCCCGGGGAAGCCCGGCCGCCGCCGCCGCCTCCCCTGCGCGCTCCCCGCCAGTGGGCGGCCCCTGGGCTCGGCGCCCGGGCAGCGCGCTCCCTGGGCTCTGCCTGCGGCCCGTCTCCTCGCTCGGCCTCTGACTCTCACTTTCGGGTCTCTCGCTCCCTGGCACACGCACGCACGTGGGCAGGTAGTAGGAGAGCGCTTTGGGAATGCTCTCCGGCTCCAGACAGCCCTGGCACTCACTGTTCGTGCCAGCCAGCGCTGCCTCCCATCCGTTTTCTGCCCTTCCTACATCTTTCTAACCTGGAATCATTTCTTTTTTTCTAGGAAGTTCCCCCGAGATTACTCGCAGGCATTGCTTTGCCCTCCGGAAGAGCCAGCCACACTCCAGGGTCCTGGCACAGACTGAGCAAAGGCGAGCGACTCCTCGCCATGCCACCAGCGCCAGGCCAGGGGACCCCTCCCGCGCAGCCCCCAGCAGCTTTGGACCGCGCTGTGAAATGTGTCCTACCCCAGCCGTCAGTGTCGCTCATCGCTGACACAGCACTGTCATCAGCACCCGAGGCAGCAGGGGCTGCAGGGAGGACCAGAAGCCTCATCCTCAGGGTTCTGAGTCAAAGGCCAGATCCTCACTGGTGACCTGAGGGTCGGGACCTCAAGCCAGAGCCCAGCGAGGGTTAGGCTTTGCTTTCCCATCACCTGTCAGGACTGTGTATATTTCTCAGAATTTGCACTTGTCTTTATTAATTTAAACCAAATGGACATTCAAGATGCAAAACTCATATTAACCATAACCATTAGGTTGTCTCTGGGGAGCCCAGATCTCTTCTGGGTTTTGTGAGCTGGGAAAATGGATTCGAATGTGGTTCCTGGGAAAGAGGACCCATAGCTCGGCCTCGGACAAGAGGGAGAGCAGGAAGAAAGAAGACCTGAGGAGGAGGCCTTAGGCATCAGCAAACAGCAAAGAGACCCTACCTCCAAAGGGACATATGATGGATCCAAGATTCCTGAGCCAAGACATCTCAGGATCTAGGAAAGAGAGGCAGACAGATGAGGAACAATCCTGGCTCTGTGTGGAAGGGACTCCATCCTGGGAGCCCCAGAGGCAGGAACTGTATCTAGTTAGCTTGTCACTGTATACACAATGCCTGGCACACTGTGCTTGGTAAGTATTCGGTGAATGAATGAATGGACTATATAAATCAGTCACGTGGGGTGTCAGATGTGGATAGAGTAGAAAGGACTTGGAGGAAGGAGGTGTGGGTCTGTCTCCTCTGTGCCTTGGGCCCTACAACTACCCTGGACACAACTGGGCTGGGTTGTGGTGTAGGAGAGCCCATAGTAACTCAGTGAACTCTAATGACCCAGATCCGAGACTGTCAGGTGGCCAGATTCCAGATGACTAACAAGAGCCCACGATATTAACACATCACTTACCTAGAAGCATCAACTGAGCACAGCCTCTGCAAAGCCATGTGTCGGGTGTTAGGATTCATAATCCAAATCTGCCCTCAAGGAGACAGGCAGACAAGGAACCACGAAGAAACATTAAGGAGCTACGCAAAGCAGCACCAATCACAGCCCCAAAGGAGTGCTTCAGAAAACTGGATCACTCAGAGAGCAGGGTTGGAGTCATTCCTTTGGTCTGGGGGGGCCAGAGCACAAAGCCTTGTCAAGGAGAGTTGGTTCTTAAAAGGCAAAGGAAATTCCAAGTGAGGGCAAAAGCACAAGTAGGTGAAGCGGGCAGAAGGTGGAAGGGGTATGGAGGGCAGAGTGGATTGACCTCGTGGCAGAGCTGAAGGTTAAATTCATGGTGGAGACCTAATTGTGTTGGTCCTGCCCACCAGGAACTGTTATCAAGATCACAGAATTAAGGACTTCCCTGGTGGCACAATGGTTGGGAATCCACCTGCCAATGCAGGGGACACGGGTTCGAGCCCTGGTCTGGGAGGATCCCACATGCTGTGGAGCAACTAAGCCCGTGTGCCACGGCTGCTAAGCCTGCACTCTAGAGCCCACGAGCCACAACTACTGAGCCCGCATGCCACAACTACTGAAGCCCGTGCACCTAGAGCCTGTGCTCCGCAACAAGAGAAGCCACCACAATGAGAGGTCCGCGCACTGCAGCGAAGAGTAGCCCCTGCTCGACGCAACTAGAGAAGACCCGTGTGCAGCAACGAAGACCCAATGCAACCAAAAGTAAATAAATAAAATTGATTCTTTAAAAATAAAAAAAGATCACAGAATTAGAATCTTTGTGTAACATTTTCTTGATCATTTCTTGCTTGTATTAGAGATGCCTAGAGAAGGAGTTTGAAAGGGCATGTGACCTCACTGCTGCCATCATGAAGAAGTGACTTTGAAACACAGATCTAAAGAGCTGCCCAGTTCAACTCCCCATCTGATGCTTGAACCGATTCTGTGCTCTCCCCACAATGTGGTCATCCTGTAGGTACTGGAAATCCTGCCACTGATAAAGAATTCACCCTTGAGGGACCTTGTACCCTCTTCAGACAGCTCTGTTGAAATCTCTTCCTTAAAGGGAATCACAACAAAATGCCGTCCTGTAACTTATATCAATGCATTAGTCCTGCTCCGCCTGCTCCCGCCCCCTGCCTGCTAGCTGCACAGAACTGATACCGTCAGAACTTCTGGGGTGCCAAGGAACAGATGGCTCAACCCAAATTCATTAAAAAAAAAAAAAAAAAGAAGAAGAAGAATTTGAAAGTTCAGGGGAAGATCAGTAGGCACAGCTGGATTCAGGATCTAAGCAATGTCACCAGGACTTGATTCTTTCTACCTCTGCTCTGTCTGCACTGTATTGGCTTCAGTCTCGGGTTCCTGGTAGTTACAAGATGATTGCCAGAAAGCCAGCTTTCCATGCTCTCAGGATCAAATTTAACGGGAAAGACCTCTATCTTGATGCCAGCAGTCCCAACAAAAGTCACTGAATGTCACTGGCACTGCCCAGCCCTGAAGCGATCACCATGGTCTGGGTATCATGATGGCTTGATTGTCTCAGGCCTGGGTCACATGCTTCATCGCTAAGCTGGGAGTGGAACCTTCACCCAGTGCCCCTGAGCTGAGAATGGGAGAAAGTGGACCCACAAATACAGGGCTGATGCTTTGGAGGAGGGAAAATGTTGGAGGTAGAGCAAACTAACATAGGCCAGCATACCCCCCTTCCATGCCACAACCGTGCAGATTGCAGAAAACTAGCGTGCTTCCCTGAGTTCTTGTCCTGCCCCTCAGTCTTTAACCAGTAGAGGAGTTATCCACCATAAGGCTGCCCTGCCTCTGCTTTGTCATGCAGACTCACAGAACTGCCTTTAAACAAAGCTTCAATGTCACCCAGAGGCTCCTCTTCAGCTGCCCGGTCCCTTCCATCTCCACGCCTTTTGGCAACTCTGTCACCTGCTCAAATAATCCCCTTTCTTGTTTACCAAAGCCAGCTGTCAAGGGAAAGCTCTAGCCTTGTTCATTACATAAACCTGGATCAGGATATTCCATGGTGTGTCTGTCCATCTCTCTCTCTCTCTCACAGAGAATTTATTATTTAAGCCAGGTCCCTCTTGAAGGGCAGTCCCCATGAAAGGGACTAAAGATGCCATCCTCGGTGTCCCAAATCCCACAAAGCGGGAGGCCACTCCCATGGGTGTGGGGTGGCCAGCTCCAGCAGCTGTGTAGCTGTGAACATGTGCCAGAGAGTAGAGACCCTCAAAGTGCCATGGTGCTGCAGCAGCACATGCATGAGTGGACAAGCGAGTGAAGTAAAAGCAGGTTACAAAAAGCAATCCAGCCAGGTGCCCAGCTTGGCAGCCCCTGCTGCGTCTTCAGAAGACTCCCATGGAACGTGATGAGTTCTCTAGAGAAGAAAGCATGGGTCAGAGGCTCTAGCAGTCTCAGAAACATTCTATCATTAGAAATAAACACGCCTATCCTTTACCAAGATAAAGTGAGCACGATAACTGTAAAATGTGAGATTGATCTTTGAAAAATCACTTCAGAACGTAGACACTCGAATGGGTGCAGCCTCCCTCAATGCCTCTGTGGCTGCACACATTTTCAAAGTGCCACTTGGGGAAAATCCCTCATATTTCATACTGAGCTGATGGGCATGCCAAGAAAATCACCCTCATCCCTTCGTAGTCATGCCTCTGCTGCTGCATTTTTTCTTTAAATTCCCAAATGGTATTGTCCAGTATGATGATCCCATATGGATCAGATTTTTGGCTATTTCTAAAAACCAAAGCCACTTTCAGAAAACACAAATTTGCAACCATTTCTTATAATGTCATTTCCAAAAGTTATACTTTGTATCCCAATGATACCCACCTAGCTGCTCTAAGAGTGTGGCCTGGAGACAGGCAGCCAGCATGGTGACCCTTCCCTATGGAGACCCACGCATCCAGGCTTTCCACTGTGGTTGCCTGGTATGAACCTGCTGATGTGCCTAAAACACCAGGGCTCAAAAGAGGAATTTCAGAAGAGGTCATCAAGTTCAACTTGGTTCACGAATATCTTCCACAAGGGTTTCAATAAATATCTGTCTGCTTGAACACCTCAAGGGATGAGGAACTCGCTCACTGCTCATTCCATCTCTGGAGAGACCTATTGCCATTGACGTTTGAGTAGAAACAGACTTGACTGTAGCCTACATCCACGGCTCCAAATTGTGCTTTGGGGACCACACAGAATATATTCGATGCCTATTCTTCTATGTTATGGCTCTTTAATTATTCTACAACTGGAAAGGAAGAGAGATAGAGATAAGAACGGAGGGAGAGACGGAGAGGAAGAGAGAGAGTAGGTCTTCTCTTTTCCAAGTTAAATATTCTCAGTTCTTTCACCTTCTGGTACTAATATTTATAAGACCTCTGAGGATATAGCACTGCAGACCCAACACTGAAGTGCATTAAGCCAAATTCCACATAATAAAAGGCAATGTTCCTACTTCCGGGAAAGGGATAAAGCACACTGAAAGTGATTTAACCCTTTAACATCTTCAGAGTAGTTGTTAGGCCATCAAAGGAGAAAATGTATGAATTAATGAAGTCTTCAGGGAAAAACATTACTTCAGTTCTTAGAAAGCTTTAAGTTAGAAACTTTCTTTTTTAGCAGGATTTTGTCTCTTATTTTCAAATTCATCATGTGAAAAGTCAGAGTAACACTACCTTTACTTTGTAAACGAAATCTTTACGTTTACTTTGTAAAAGAAATCTTTGTAAGGGAGCCATCAATAGGATTCTCATTGCCATAGATGCTCTGTCACAAATTAGAATCTTGGAGTATTAGCGCAAGGGAAAAAAATTAACGATTAAGAAGTCTTTGTTCTTAGTGCACAGCCAGTTCTGCTCCTTCGCTTGTGGGTGGTCCAGGGCCTTGCCAAGACCCGCCTCAGGGAGTCAGGGGCAGGACCCAAGTTCCCTCATTCGCAGTCCTGTGCTCTTTAATGGCACCTAGCTGCATCTTGGGTGAAATCTGATTGTTATGTTGATTTGTGTTTCCCTGATGGCTAATGATGTTGAGCATCTTTTCATGTGAGTTTTGGCCATTCTTTCATCTTCTTTTGTGAAGTATCTCTGCGTGTTTGTTGCCTATTTTTAAATTGGATTTTGGTTTTTATTATTGATTTGAAGGAGTTTTTAATATATTCTGAACCCTAATCCTTTCTTAGACATACATATTACAAATATCTCCTACCTGTGCCTTAACTTTTCATTTTCTTTACAGTACCTTTCGAAGGGCACTCATTTTTAATTTTGATGAAGTCCAACTTATCAATTTCCTCTTTTATGGTTGTTCATTTGCCTGCTCCACATCTGTGAAGATTTTCCCCTATGTTTTCTTCCAGAAGCTCTATAATGTTAGCTTTCACATTTAGGTCTATGTTATGTCTCAAATTAATTTTTGCATGTGGTATAAAGTAGGGGCTGAGGTTCTTTTTTTATAAGGATATCCGGTTACTCAGCATTCCTTGTTAAGAATACTATCTTTTCAGGTTGAATTACCTTGACAGCTTTGTCAAAAACTGACAATTTGTATTGGTCCCCTCGAATCTTTTCATTTTATCCACCCATCTCTTCAGGGTCCTGCTCTGTGCTAGCCAACACCAGGGGACTTGTACCAATGTTCATTACAGCTTTATGCATGAGAACCAAATATTGGAACCGGCCAAATGTTTATTAACAGGAAATGGATAAATGGTGGCATATTCATACAATGAAATACCACTAAGTGATAAAAAGGAATGAGCTACTGATACATGCAAACACATGAATAAATCTGAAAAACATATTCTGAGCAAAAGAAACCAGACATAGGGGCTTCCCTGGTGGCGCAGTGGTTGAGAGTCTGCCTGCCGATGCAGCGGACACAGGTTCGTGCCCCGGTCCGGGAAGATCCCACGTGCCGCGGAGCGGCTAGGCCCGTGAGCCATGGCCACTGAGCCTGCGCGTCCGGAGCCTGTGCTCCGCAACGGGAGAGGCCACAACGGTGGGAGGCCCGCGTACCACAAGAAAAAAAGAGAAACCAGACATAAAAGAGAACATACCATATGATTCTATTTATATGAGCCTCTAGAACAGGCAAACTGGGCTATGGTGATAGAGAGGGAAACGGTGGTTTCCTCTGGGTGGCGACAAGCAAGTGGCACAGGGGAGCTTCCTGAGGTATTAGAAGTATTCTAGCTTAATTGGGATGCTGGTTCCATGGGTACATACATTTGTTAGCATTCATCCAACTGTAAATCTATGTATTTAATTGTGTGTAAGTTATATCCTAACTTTTTTTAAAAAGAGGGAAAACAAAGGAAAAAATTAGGTCACGGGACGCGGAGAAAATTCTCTGTGGGATCCCCCAAGCAAACAATGCCAACTCCTCAGTTTGTCCAAGTATTCTGACTGCAGTGGGGTCAGACGCGCTCAGCACAACTGCCATGGTTGTCTTTCAGAGACCCAAATGAAAAGGTCTGCTTTTTCATATGTCAGTTTGCTGTTTACAACACACACTCCCATGCATTACCTCCTTTGATCCTCACCACAAGATCACACGTGGAAGAAAAGTTTTTATTACTATTATTATTATCTCCACCACTTTTTTTAGAAGATAAAGCTTGTGGTTATGTGGCTCACCCAGACCACCTAGATGGTCAGTTGTAGAGCCGAACTAAAGGACAAGTCTTCCAGTAACAGGCTCCGTGTCCTTTCCAGCATGCCAAGGCCCCTGGCCCTCACCATCCAAGTGGGGATTGATGGGATGCTGGGAGAGCAGAAATGGAACACAGGACCGGTGCCTGGCAAAGGCAGGAAGGCTGCCTGGGGCAGGATATTGGAGAGTGAGCAGAGGGGTTGACGATAGGCAGGAAGGGGTGACAAGGCCCACCTTCACCTGCTCCGTAGTTTGGCATGTATGTCCTCAGAGAACGTTAAACACACCAGGAACTCAGAACATGCCTGTAACTGAAACTACTTCACCAAATCTTCCAGGCCAGCAGGGTGAATCAATTATGATTCCTCTAGTAGCAACTGATAGAAAACCCAATTCAAATTGACCTGGACGATGACCAGAGGGGAATGCTGGGTTCAGGCTGTCTTTTGCACATCACTCAATATTACTTCCCTGTTGTCTTCATACTCAGATCTGTTCTCTCCTTGCTGGGCAGCTCCATCTTACAGCCTCCTAGGTTCAAGTTCAGCAAAGAAAAAAAATATGGGTGTGTGTATTTGTTTTCCAATAGTTCTTGCCAAAGTCCTGAGATTTGCTCTGATTAGACCAGCTTGGGTCATGGGTCCATGATGGTGGGGGACTATGCTTGGGGACTATGCTTGCGATAACTCTGGGTCATAAACCCATCTCTTAAACCAAGAGGAACAAGAGTGGAAAACGGGTAGAACCTTGAGCTAAAGTCAGTTACTATGGCCAAAGAAGGGTGAATGGATATGGAGAAGGCAAATTTCAAATACCCACCATGCAATAAGATGCCCACCACATAGATCTCACTAGAAGGTAATCTCCAATAGGACAGGATATTTTCCATGTTCACTGCTATGTCCCCTAGAAAAATACTTGGCACATAGTAGGTACTCAGTAAATAGTGATATTTATCATACAAATGAATAAATGAGTGAAACTCAAGCTTTCAGAGAAGCTGCTAAGTATGGTATCACACGGTCTGGTTTTGCTCATCACTTCCTTGGCCCAAACTAGGATTTCAGGAAAGAGCTGGGTGCAGAGCCACCTCCAGCAGCTATGCCTGTTTGTGTGACGTCCATCTGCCTGAAAGTCCATTTGCCACTTGAGCTTAAAGCAGACAACACGTGTCTTTTCTATCATGGTGCAAATGACATTGATGAGTTTCACAAGTTAATATACATATTAAGACTGCATCTTGGAGCCCAATTTCTAAAGAAATCTTTCCACCCTTTGTGTCCTTCATTCTTCCTCAAAGAGCTTAAGGAGACCCTACTGCAAGGGGATAATGTGTATAGAGCAGCAGTGGACAGATATGCACACATCTTGGCACAGGGGCCCCAAACAGCACTTCCAGTGACCAACAGCACAGGCTTCTGGATTTCCAAAAGCTATTACCCTGTAGATGTACAGCCTTTGCAGAGATGGAACTGGGAATAAAGGTTGCGTTACCTGACTTGCTACTCACCAACTTCTCCAAATATGGCTCCCAAGGCCATGGAGTTCTCTAATCATAATGTATGGGATTTCAAGGATAACATGAAGACCCCATATTGTTTGTAAAGTTTGGAATATGTGTTTATTTTTCTGAGAAGAGCGTCCATAATTTTTATCTGATTCTCGGAAAGCTTCATAGGAAAAAAAATTCAAGAACCTCTGCTTTAGTAATTATCAGATCAAATCACCTAGGACCCTGGTAAGCTGTGATCAGCAGCAACTCCAGCCCTGTGCCCCAGAGGCATTAAACAGCTTCTTTTTTAATGATTCCAATTGGATAACAAAGATTTCCTCTCATGGTCAGACTTGGAATCAGGTCCACCTGGGCATCTGATGTACCCAGCCTACATTTGGATAGGTTGAGGGCCCCTGAACGTGAGGAAAGAGGAGTGAAGTGGCCTGGGGTGGAGCTGTGTATTCCATCCAGGGTGTCCCTGAAGGCTGACATTTCAAAACTTCTATAACTAGGGCTCTCTTCCCAAAAGGCATGACCCACCTTCGCAGGACAGGTGTCCTCAGGGCTTTGTCCTGTGCCATCCACACTTGCTTGCCTAACCCTCTCCATTAAGACCTTACAGGCATTTATACAAGATTCCCAAGACTGGGTCAGGATAAGGAAAACCAGTCCAAAAGAACTGGCATTTGATGACCGGCTGCCAATGACCACTTTCTGGAAGTCTCTTGACTCAGGGATAGTGGATGTCTCTCGTCTTTCTACCCAGCATCAATCTGTCCTTCTTACGCTAACAGTCCTTCATTTTTTTCTAGGGACAACTGTGGTGTAAGAGCCTAAAATTAAGATCCAATATTATGTGCTGTCTGGACATCTGGTGAAACCAGGAGGGCTTCAAACGGCCTAATTGCTAATTTCCCTCTCTGCTCTGCTCTTGTGGATAAGGCCCCTAGACAATGACCACCCTGTCACTCAGGAACCAGGCACAGTTCTGCTTATCCCAAGTGCCAGGTTTCAGTTCCCTACCAACCTGCAAAGTTATTCAGAGAGGCCAATCACATCTTCCCATGGAAACTGGGGGTCACTCCAATTTTTCATGCTATTTCTGGGTGCAACCCTCATGTAGTCCTGTGTCTCATGCAGTGTCCTCCTTCCTGGGACTATGAGTGCATGTCACTACTAAACCACTGTCTACCTCACCTATCCAGTGCCAGGGGTCATGTGTCCTATGTTGGCCATCCCTATAACCCCAGGTCAGGAACCCCTCCCTCACCAAAGAGGGGAATAGGAGGTGATTAAGACAATCAGCATCTCCACCCTCACATCTGTGCTTCCGGTAAAGCTGACCTCACCCTGGCCTCAAAGATGTGCATTTGACTCAGGCCTGGCCAATCAGAGTATACATTCTTTTGGCCACAGTGATTGGTCAGGGATGGACACATGACCTGGTTAGAACCAATGAGATACAATGCAACATCTCCTCCCACTGCTGAGAAAGGCACTTCTCTTCTTGCTTCAACTTAGACCTTGGAGGAGGTGGGACTAGAGCTGGCCCCTTTCACCACAAAGATCCTGAGAATTACGCTAGTATGGAGGAGAAAAGGGATAAGATTTAGAGAGATCAGGCCCCATTGACATTGTAAGAGGCCCTGGGGGAAGTCAGGTCTAAAGCTACTAATACTTGGACTTTCCAGTTCTCTAAGCCACAGCATTCCTGGTTTTGGTTAAGACAGTGATTAGGATTTTTTTCTGTCATCAAGACCTAATTGAATCATTAAAATCTCTTATATCAATCACAGAGTGTTTGCCAAATATCTACCATGTGCCAAGCACTGTTGAGGGATATGTGGGGGACAAAGAGGTACAGGGGCTACAGAAGTTTAGTGAGCAACATCAACTCCCATGAAGCAAAAAGCCAATGACTAAGGGTTACAGTCAATGGCACCAGCACTAGCAAGGATAGTTGAGAGTGGCCATTCTGTCCATCCATCAGCCGTAGAATAAAATTCCATTCCAGAATGATTCTCCCTCTCTCCTTAGCCTCTAGCGATCCACGTGCATGACCAGGAATTGTCAGCAAGGGACAGTAGGAGAGAGTGATATCACCAGGACAAAACTGGCCCCTTTCCACTTTACCTGAAGCTCACCTCCTTATTCAGTTCACAGGTCTGTTTTATAACTTTCCAGGACACAAGATGTTCTGACACTTGAGTAATAAGTGATATTCACAAGATATTTTCCCCTTCTCCATGCCAAGGGTGCTAATGAGAATGGGTGCCGTATCTCCCCTCTTCCCAACCTTTGTCCAAGTAGTAAGGTAACAGCCCTCCCTCCCTTTTTAAGTTCATCATCAGTAGATCTAGACGACAACAACATCCTTAATCTACACAGAGAGAAAGCAAAATAGAGATGCCAACAACCCAGAAGAGTTTCTTTGGTTTTGTCCTGGTGAGTTGAAGCACAAGGTTAATAATACGACAAAGTCTCAGTGGTCCCACAAGGCAGGGCAGCCAGATATCCCTTTAATCACTATTAACAATATTAACAAATTGAAGGATAAAAACTATAAGATCATCTCAACAGATGCAGAAAAAGCTTTCAACAAAATTCAACACCCATTTATGATAAAAACTCTCCAGAAACTAGGCATAGAGGGAACCTACCTCAACATAATGAAGGCCTTATATGACAAACCCACAGCCAACATCATTCTCAATGGTGAAAAACTGAAAGCTTTTCCTCTAAAATCAGGAAAAAGAAAAGGTTGTCCACTCTTACCACTATTATTCAACATAGTTTTGGAAGTTTTAGCCACAGCAATCAGAGAAGAAAAAGAAATAAAAGGAATCCAAATCAGAAAAGAAGGAGTAAAACTGTCACTGTATGCAGATGACATGATACAATACACAGAGAATCCTAAAGATGCTACCAGAAAACTACTAGAGCTAATCAAAGAATTTGGTAGAGTAGCAGGACACAAAATTAATGCACAGAAATCTCTTGTATTCCTATACACTAATGATGAAAAATCTGAAAGAGAAATTAAGGAAACACTCCCATTTACCACTGCAACAAAAAGAATAAAATACCTAGGAATAAACCTACCTAAGGAGGCAAAAGACCTGTATGCAGAAAACTGTAAGACACTGATGAAAGAAATTAAAGATGATACAAACAGATGGAGAGATATACCATGTTCTTCGGTTGGAAGACTCAACACTGTGAAAATGACTATACTACCCAAAGCAATCTACAGATTCAATGCAATCCCTATTAAATTACCAATGTCATTTTATACAGAACTAGAACAAAAAATTTCACAATTTGTATGGAAACACAAAAGACCCTGAATAGCCAAAGCAATCTTGAGAAAAAAAAACGGATCTGGAAGAATCAGGATCCCTGACTTCAGACTATACTACAAATCTACAGTAATCAAGACAGTATGGTACTGGCACAAAAACAGAAATATAGATCAATGGAACAGGATAGAAAGCCTACAGATAAACCCACGCACATATGGTCACCTTATCTTTGATAAAGGAGGCAAGAATATACAATGGAGAAAAGACAGACTCTTCAATAAGTGGTGCTGGGAAAACTGGACAACTACATGTAAAAGAATGAAATTAGAACACTCCCTAACACCATACACAAAATAAACTCAAAATGGATTAAAGACCTAAACGTAAGGCCAGACACTATCAAACTCTTAGAGGAAAACACAGGCAGAACACTCTATGACACAAATCACAGCAAGATCCTTTTTGACCTACCTCCTAGAGAAATGGAAATAAAAACAAAAATAAACAAATGGGACCTAATGAAACTTCAAAGATTTTGCACAGCGAAGGAAACCATAAATAAGAAAAAAGACAACCCTCAGAATGGGAGAAAATATTTGCAAGCAAAGCAACTGACAAAGGATTAATCTCCAAAATACACAAGCAGCTCATGCAACGCAATATCAAAAAAACAAACAACCCAATCCAAAAATGGGCAGAAGATCTAAATAGACATTTCTCCAAAGAAGATACACAGATTGCCAGCAAACACATGAAAAGATGCTCAACATCACTAATCATTAGAGAAATGCAAATCAAAACTACAGTGAGGTATCACCTCACACCGGTCAGAATGGCCATCATCAAAAAATCTACAAACAATGAATGCTGGAGAGGGTGTGGAGAAAAAGGGAACCCTCTTGCACTGTTGGTGGGAATGTAAATTGATACAGCCACTATGGAGAACAGTATGAAGGTTCCTTAAAAAACTAAAAATAGAACTACCATATGACCCAGGAATCCCACTACTGGGACTATACCCTGAGGAAACCATAATTCAAAAAGAGTCATGTACCACAATGTTCATTGCAGCTCTATTTACAATAGCCAGGACATGGAAGCAATCTAAGTGTCCATCGACAGATGAATGGATAAAGAAGATGTGGCACATATATACAATGGAATATTACCCAGCCATAAAAAGAAACGAAATTGAGTTATTTGTAGTGAGGTGGATGGACTTAGAGTCTGTCCTACAGAGTGAAGTAAGTCAGAAAGAGAAAAACAAATACCGTATGCTAACACATATATATGGAATCTAAAAAAAAAAAAAGGTTCTGATGAACCTAGGGGCAGGACAGGAATAAAGACGCAGATGTAGAGCATGGACTTGAGGACGGGGGAGGGAGGGTAAGCTGGGACGAAGTGAGAGAGTAGCACTGACATATATACACTACCAAATGTAAAATAGCTAGTGGGAAGCAGCTGCATAGCACAGGGAAATCAGCTCCTTTGAGACCACCTAGAGGGGTGGGATAGGGAGAGTGGGAGGGAGACGCAAGAGGAAGGGGATATGGGGATACACACATGCATATAGCTGATTCACTTTGTTATACGGCAGAAACTAACACAACATTGTAAAGCAATTATACTCCAATAAAGATGTTAAAAAAAAAAAAAAAAAACAGGACCTAAGGATGCTATGTGGTTTCTGAAAGACTTCCAATAAGAATCATGAGCGTTGTCCAGGTTTGTGCTTCAAAGAGGCTATTTCAATGATCTGGATTATCTGTGCCCTGGCAGAGCTGGGTTCCCCATTGCAAAAGTTCTAAGCCAGTGAGATGAGTTTGGAAAAGACGGAGAGAAATGGCTGAAGGGCCACGGGGATCATTTTGGGAGGAAGACTGTGCAGCCTCTGGGGTGTAATCGAGGCCACACTCCAGGAGCAGGAGGGCTGCCAGGACAGGTGCAGCAGCATCTTAGCTGACAGCTCCCACCATCATGGCGGGGTGGGGACGGAAGGCTGGTTTTAGGGAGAACCTGCAAGACCAGATTAAATTAAGGGGGGAGCAGCATGAAGAGGAGGCACCCCCTTTTATCCTCAAAGCCCTTTTCAAAAACTGAATTTGAAAACAGTCTGACCTCCCGGGAAGTGCCGCAGGGGAGCACTTCTGCCAGCCAGTTTTAAAGGGAGGAGTGAGGCAGAGGCACCCTGAAGGGGCCAGAACCAAGAGAGCGGCATCTTTAAAGCAGGTGCTCTCGTGTGACCACCCACCACTGCTCCCAAGAGGTCAAGGACTTTGAAAACTGCCTTCAAAGGGAATAGACTGACGACCATTCCCCACATTCTCCTTGTGGGGAAAAATGTGAGAACTTCTAAATTGACAGACTGCATGAGCAAACTCAGCCTCCTGAGAAATTAGGAAGAGCGTGGCCAGTGATTCCGGGATTTCAGCCATTCACTCCGTGTACCTCAAGCTGAGTGTCACTCAAGCAGCTGCAGCCTTGCCAGTTCTGGAATATCAGACCAGACTTGCCAGGGGGAGGTGGAAAAGGGTCACTGCTTTTTATTATTAAAATCCCCTGCTGGAAGACTTGTACACCAATGTTTATATCAGCATTATTGACAACAGCCAAAAGATGGAAACACCTCAAGTGTCCACAGACAGATGAATGGATAAACCAAGTGTGATTATACATAAAATGGAATATTATTCAGCCTTAAGAAAGAAAGAAAGGCTGACACTTGCTACAACATGGACGAATCTTGAGGACATTATGCTAAGTGGAATAAGCCAAAACAAGAAGACAAGCATATGATTCCACTTCCAATACGAGGTACCAGGAGTCGTCAAATTCACGGGGAGGAGAGTAGCATTGTCTCGGGGTGGGGAGAGAAATCAAACGTTAGGGTTTAATGGGTATGGAGTTTTGGTTTGGGAGGATGAAAACATTCTGGAGATGGATGTTGGTGATGGTTATATAACAATGAGAATGCACTGACTGTCACAAAACTGTACACTTAAAAATGGTTTAAATGGTAAATTTTATGTTATACCTATTTTACCACAGTGAAAAAAAAAATCCCCCGCTGGAAGAATTTCCCATCTTGGTGTTTTTCCATCAACGAAAGAACCATGCACAGCAATGATTCACAGCATCTCTGAAACCTAATACTGTTTACCATTTTGTTCTCATTTCCATTCTCATCTGTGTTTTCAATTCCTCTTTTCTGTGCCTGACAATGTGTTCCTTTTTGGCAACTGACTTTTTCTAAATTGCAAGCGCCATGGAGTACACTTTCCACTGGATGTAAACAAACAAACAAACACCTGGGTTGTAATATCCTAACACTCCAGGCTTCCTACTTCAATACTTTGGCACAGAAACTCATATTGGGTTAAACTTTTTAATATAGGATAATAAAAGCATAAAAGCTCTGATATTTTCTTTTTTTTTTTCTTTTGGCTAAAGATTTTAGGCACCCAGAACTTTCTGCTTAATAACCTAAGAGCAATTTATCTAATTTTTCATAATATGCAAGGAATGAAAAGGTCAAATGGAGAAAGTAACTTAATGTTTTCAAAGCTCTCTGCACTTTATAAATTCATCCTTCATTTTAATGCCATCACTCGTATCTATCTGGCAGCATTTTTTCACTTTCTTCCTTTCAAAGGGGACGTGGTGCCAGCAAAAAAATTACACAGAAAATTCTAAAACAATAAAGACAAAGGAACATCCCCCTTTAAGAGGAGACAGAAGGGAATTCCCTAGCAGTCCAGTGGTTAGGACTCCGTTCTTTCACTGCCGAGGGCCCGGGTTCGATCCCTGGTCGGGGAACTAAGATCCCGAAAGCCACAGGGTGCGGCCAAAAACAAAAGAGACAGAAGCAGGATTTCCAGAAGTATCAGAATCACAAATGTGCTGATTGAAGATGCAGATGCCCTACTGGATGAGAATCTCTGGGAACACTGGCTCTGGATCCACTTTTATTAAACAAGGTCCCTGGTAACTAAGGGAAGCCTGGACTAAAGCAAGATGGTGGACAAGACACAGGTGGGTTTTGGCCAGGAGGGCTGCATGTCCAAAGGCTGGCTAATGAGGAGCAGACATGTGGACCCAGGGCCTGTCTGGCTCCACAGTACCCCCCTGACCTCGGTGCCCATCCCATGTGTCTCATAGCCCCAACACCTCCACTTCCAGTATCCTGAGACACTCCCATTGGTTGGTTTTGAGTGGACAGTGGACCACTGCTCCCTCAGGACCCTTAGTTAATGAGGACAAAAAAGTAATGGCCAGTCTGGGCAGGAGCCTCAGCTGCCCTCCTTCAGCCTCCCTGACTGGTCTCACCACTGTGGGCATTGCCCTGACCAGAGCTGCTGCCAGGCCACACTTCATTCAACCTGAGCTCCCGTCTGGGCCTGCTGGAGCGCCTGGACCAGGGTGAGCAAAAGGATCTTTGTCTTAAGTATTAAGTCTCAACTATTGCTGTGGCTACCTTGCATTTGCGATGCCTGGCGTGGGCTGAGAGGGGCATGGCAGCATCCGGTTCCTAGCACACCCTCTCTGCCCTCTAATTGCTTTAAGACAATATTTTTCATACCTCTGTGAATTATCTACTCACGTATTTATTTACAAGTACTTATATAGCACTTTCGATGTTCCACACAATCTTCTAAGTGCTTTATAAATATTAACTCATTCAATTCTTATAAAAACACTGAAGCAGAGACTATTTACCCTTGTTAAAAACTGGGGTAACTGAAGCACAGAGAGGTTCAGAAATTTGCCCACAGTTGGTAACTGGTGGAACCAGTTAAAGCCAAGGCAGTCTGTCTTCACAATCTGTGCCAAGCTGTTTAAATAAGGTATACATGAGTTAAAAATAAAATAAAGCACTTCAATAAAAACAAACAGTGTGTTAAGTTCTGGTTACTATTCCCTGTCTTGAGGCTTTGTTGAAAGAGGAAATTAAAGAGCATTTTTGAGAGGTGTTAAAGGAAAAAGCACAAAACTAAAGCTCTCTCATTGACATCACTGGAACAGAGAGCGAACTGTAAAACAAGTAACTTTCTCATTGTGTGGGTCACAGTGCTATTTAATGCCACCAAGGGCACAGTTTATGGCACCTTTTAGGGAAACAACCTGCTGATAAATCATTGGTTTGTACTTAGCCCACCTGTGAACGCCAGAGAGCAGTTTCTTTTCTTATAGTTTAAACGTCTTCTTCATAACTATGCATGCTGTGGATTCACTGACAAGACCTTATCTTTTTTGTGCAAACTGACATCTTCGCCCTAGTCGCGTGATCAGAATCTCTGCAAGTTGAGTCTAAACTGACAATGCTTTTATAGTTGAACATTTCCAATCAATGCACAGCCATCAGTTGGTCTAGGACAGTGGTTCTCAACACGTGGTCTCTGAGCCAGCAGGAACAGCATCACCTGAGAACTTGTTAGAAGTACAGATTCTCTGGCCCACCCCAGACCTACTGAATCAAAAACTGTGGAATAGAGCCCCATGTTCTGTGTTTTAACTAGTCCTCCCAATTTGAGAAAACTGGTCTAGAAAAATAATTACCAAATATCACGCATACTTTAATAAAAAATTCATGTCAATTTCTTACCACGGGTTAGGTTTCTAAGAGCTTATCTGATATTAAATACTGGCTCTACATTTTACTGCCTATGTGGTTTTAGGCAAGTCATGTAACCTCTGTAAATCTCAGTTTCCTTTTCTGCAAATCCGAATAATGAGACGATATATAGGATGTTACCTGGGAAAAAATGCAACCAGAATGCTGACAGCACATAGAATATGACAAATGCTCAAGATATGCTTGTGTTGGTATTATTACTGTTAGCATCCTTACGGGTGCAATAGCATTTGTTAAGGAATATTTTCAAAGGAGAAGGATTGTGCTATGGGTGAGAATTCTCAGAGAGCATCCAGGCAAAGGCTGTAGACAGATTCCATCTTGTTCAAAATATGTGCCTGCCTGGCTGAACTCTTCTTCCCACTGGCCTGATATCAGCCTAAAGCATCAGCATCCCTGACTCTGAAGATCCCTAGAATGCAGAGATGGTCCTTTCAGTAGACAGTTCTAGCCAGACTCTTCTCTACCAAGGAAGTATTTGAAAACAGTGGGTGGGGAGGGCCATGGGCTGCGAGAGGAACAGGGTGGACAGGGATGGGGACGAAGAGGAAGGTGGGACCATCTTGGGCAGAGCCCAGTTCTTCCCCTCCCCCACTCCTCCGAGGCCCCTCACCTCTGTCTTCCTGCAGCCACCATGGCCTGCCTTTAAAATGTGCTACTCTCCTGTCCCTGGACACAAACCTTTCCCTCAAACCCTCCCACACAGGCAGCAATTTTCCAACCAAAACTGTACTAAATCCCAAGGAGAGAGAAGGAGGTGGGGAAGGAAAAGAAACATGAAGATATCAGAGAAACAAATACAAACCCCAGAAAACCAGTGGTGCTCACCAAGGACGGGGGTCTGATCCTACAACACCACCTCCACAAGTACCTGTGGATTGATTCTTCCCATTAAACTGGAATCACGGGCCCATCCCAAGGGAAGTGCCACCATCCAAGGGGAGCCCACGTTGGTCTGCAGGCTTCTGCTGTCGTGTCTGAATTGCTAACCCTAACTTACATCTCTTCGTTCTTCCCACTTGCTCCTTTTGGGCTAAGTTCAACCAACAGCAAGGAAGGTCAGGACATTTGCTGACCAACAGCAGATAAGGTCAGCAAGTTAGGTCAGAGGTGAGTTGACCCACAGCTGAAGGATGAGAAATAATCCATCAGATGAAGGACAGTAATAATAACGACAGCTGAGCACCTACGATGTGCCAGGAACTACGCTGAACACGTTACATCCACCCCGTCAGTGAAGCCTCCTAACAAATAGACAAAGGCAACAATAACAAGAGCTATTGTGATCGACTGAGCACTCACCATGTACCAAGCACTGGCCCAGGCACTTGACATATCTTCATGAATTTAATTCTTTTTTTTTTTTTTTTCAGTACGCGGGCCCCTCACTGCTGTGGCCTCTCCCGTCGCGGAGCACAGGCTCCAGACGCGCAGGCTCAGCGGCCATGGCTCACGGGCCCAGCCGCTCCGCGGCATGTGGGATCTTCCCGGACCGGGGCACGAACCCGTGTCCCCTGCCTCGGCAGGCAGACTCTCAACCACTGTGCCGGGCAGCCCTGAGTTTAATTCTTATTACAACTGTATAAGCTATAGACCATTACTATGCCCATTTTGCAGATGAGGAATTTGAGACAGCAAGAAATTAAGAACTGGAGCCGAAGTCACACAGCAGTAAATAGCAGAAGCTGGAGCTGAACCCAGGGACTGACCAGAAAATCCACCGTCCCAAGCACTGAGTTTCCAGGAAGAGGGAGCAGCAGCCATCCAGGGAGAGCCGGGAGTGGTGCTGGCTGGCAGGTTCACTAAGTGCTGGGAAAGTGGTTTTAGCTTCACGAAATGATTTGCGTGAGATGAAGAAAGTCTGTGGAACCTGGGCCCACAGCACGTGCAGAAAAAAGAAAACAGTCTCAGATGAAAACAAAAGAATTGAGAGTGAAGAAGATGAGCTGCTCTCTCAGTAGCTACATCAATCAAGGGTTTCGGTAAAGAAGAGGAAACCAAAGTTCTTAGCAGCAATTCTTTGAATGGATTTTATAACATCGACAGAAAAGACAACCAGACTCAAAAAACAAAAATAAGCATGAACAAATGAGATCCAAGCAGCAAGGAATACACGGTGCCCACACACCAAAGAACAATCGATTAGGACTCTATCCCTGGACCCTCAGCTGCACACTGTTGGCTCTGAGTCACTTCCCAGTGTCCCTCCATCGGTGTATCATACTCTCAGGTAGGGCATCAGAGTGGCTGAGTCTGGACCAGGGACAAACCCTCGTTCAGCTTCTAGAATCTCTGGCAGAATCTTCTCTGCCACCAAGACGCACACAACACAGGATGCCCTTCCTTTTCCTCCCAAATCCACGCCGTCCACAACGGCTGCCGAGGTCGACTTGCACAGACCCGCCCTGTGCCAGGTCGACAGAGATCGTGAAGATCAGCGAGCCCAGAATGAAAACAGCTGGCGAGGGGTCCAAGACAGAAGCAAACCAGCATGTGCCTCCTCAGGGGATGGTTCAGCTTTAATGATTCAGACTGCCCTTGAAGCCTTCTTCCTTGGTGCCAGTGTCAACAGCCTTGTGAAAAGGCCCCCTCTACGCAGGAGGGCTTGAGACTTGAGGTTCCAATGCCCTCCAGGTGACAAGGTCCTTATCACAAGTGATGGCCGTGCAGTGGCCAAGGACGATGATCAAATGCTTCTGGAGGCAGTGGGCTGGAAACGTCTCCCCCTGATGACTGCCTTGGGCCCACCGCTCTTCTCTGTGACCAATGCTCAGAGGAACTGCAGCGGGAAAGTGACCTCTAGAGGGGGAAGTTCATGGCCATCTGCTGAGCTCCTATCAACAGAAGGAGTCACCATGACCGTGGAATTTTTTTTCCATCTGTGCAAAGGCTGGCACTGCATCCAAATTCCCCTGCCTCTGCGTGTGCCAACCTGAAAACCATGAACTCTATTGCACAGTGATGAGCTTTCCAAACTCCCAGAGCTCCCGTTGTTGGAGATTCCTCTTTTTGCTGATTTCCAGCTTGACACTGCAGGGTCAGACAGCGAATCATTAAGCAGGACTGATGCACACGCCACATGCCTAACAGATATGGCAACGGAAATCAAGGCACAAACATGCATATGGTGGGGAGAGAACAATCACCACCAAGAATGGAACCAAACAGCTGACTGAGGATGACAGCAAAAGAAAACTCTTAATAGGGACATTAATTTCAAAGGAAAAACTTCCGGAAGATTACAAACGCAATCATTTGATTTAACCATCTGCATTTGAACAGCTATGCATGAGTAATGCATTTAAACATTTATAAAATTAAGATGCTAAAATTAATGTTTAGCTATTATGGAAGTGCTTATAATTGACTGATGCTCGTTTCAAACAGTCAGTGAAACAAAGAGAGCGAGGAAGATTAGAGGAAAACTTTGGGAGCTGTGAGCCCCCTTGTGGCCACAAAGCACAATGCAGCCAAGGCCTGCATCCCCACCCCAAGCCCTTGGTCCTAGAGGAGAGCTGGGGGCCAGAGTGTTGAGTTTAAGGCCTGACTCCTTCACCAGGCCAGGACCTCTGATTCTAAGGAGACTGCTGGGCAGTAAGCAAATGCCCTTCCTTCTTTCTGGTACCATCAAGGACATTAGGAGAGGGCCCAAACCTCCCCACACCTCCACTGTTACCTGGTAACAGCACCTTATGATCATGGAACCTAGAGTTGCATTGATAGACAGTATCATTTGATCTGTAAAGAAAGCACCATCATTCCCGCAGGTGCTGAAACTGAGGCTCCAGAAGACGATGTGACTTGCCCGAGGCCTTTTATTCTTCCGACCTGATTTTTTTATAATTCATTTATTTTTGGCTGTGTTGGGTCTTCATTGTTGCGCATAGGCTTTCTCCAGTTGCAGCGAGCGGGGGCTACTCTTCGTTGCAGTACACGGGCTTCTCATTGCAGTGGCTTCTCTTGTTGCAGAGCACGGGCTCCAGGTGTGTGGGCTCAGTAGTTGTGGCTCACAGGCTCTAGAGCGCAGGCTCAGCAGTTGTGGCGCACAGGCTTTGTTGCTCCGTGGCACGTGGGATCTTCCCGGACCAGGGCTCGAACCCGTGTCCCCTGCACTGGCAGGCAGATTCTTAACCACTGTGCCACCAGGGAAGTCCCCTGACCTGATTTTAAACAGTCACCTGACTCTAAATGTCTTCCCTAACTGCCCTGAATAAAGTCACCCTAGCACCACCCACACCAGCTACTGTCAAACACTCCAACCTCTTTGCCTCCATTTTTCCAAATGGGGGTAAATTATCCCATCCACATCCTGGTCACCCGTTGGCTATATGCCGCCCACACTAGAGTGGAAACCCCGGTGGGTCCAGATCTGTCTCATTCACCTGTGTGCCAGGGGGTACCCGAGGAAACATGAGTGATGTGATTAGTAAGGCATGTGCTGAAAGACAAGCACAGACCAGCGGACTCCAGACTCAGTGGAGAAACACACTCTCCCTCAGAGCTTGTTGGCTCGGTGCCAGCTCCTGGACACCCCACTGGGGGTCAGCCTGCAGACCCCTCAGGTTCCATGTGTACAAGGTTAAACTCTGCCCTTTGTCGCGCAAACTCAGTCCTCCTCCTTTACCCCACGTCTCAGGTTGGAGGCACCGCTCTCCACCCAGCTGTACAAGCAAAACATCAGGATGTCATCTTGTCTCCTCTGTATTTGAACAGCTCCTTCATCTCCCACCCACATCTCACCAACGCCAAGTCCTGCTAATTCTACCTCCCAGCGTGCCCACCTGGATGCAACCACTGCTCTCCAACACAGGCCATGTTCCCTTGCACAGGTGATCAACAGGAATCATTCGCATTAGGGCAGAAGCCTGCCGGCTGTCCTTCCCAGCTCCAGGCTGCTGTCCAGGCTGCAGCCAGAGGATGCTTCCCACAAGGCAGAACCGAGCTGGTCCTGTAACTTAGAACCCTCCGGGGCTCCCTATGGTCCAAAATGGCAAATACGCCCCCTTTGGCAGCCTGCTTGATCTAGCTCCTGCTGCTTCCCCAACCTCCTCCTCACAGACATTCCTCCAGCGGCTCCTTACTGCCTGCCACTACACTGTACCCTTTCAGGGACGTTACCTTGGTAAATTCTCACAATACTTCTGCAAGGGAGATATTACTAGTCCCACATTTAAAATGAAGCAGCTCAGAGAGGCCGAAGTGACTGGCCCGGGGTCACCAGGCCTCTTTGATATCCGTTGTATTGTACCTTCCTGTTCCCCATCCTCATTACTGTCATTGACAGCGTTTGTCAAGCACCTACTGTATACAGGACACCACGCAAGATAGACTCCAGGGCACTGTCTCCACTGAGGAAGTCATAAAGCACCCTTGTTCACACATGGCTAGCAAGGTGCTAACTGGAAACCACCCGACTCCTACACCTTGACTCTCCAGCATCTAGAACAGCGTGTAGCACACAGTAGTGCTCAGTAAATACTTGTTAAGTGAACGACTGTCCATTCTCTTTCCCCTTTTAGAGAGCATAGTTTGTAGTGTTTCTAGAGCCATCTGTCTTGTAAAAAACAAAGCATAAGAAAATATGAGCTTTTCTCCTATTCTTCTCTGGTTCTTGTGGCTCCTATAGGCCTAGAACAGATTTTTTTCATCTCTCCAGATAGAACATGAATTCTACCATCACACAAGTCTCTCATCCTATTGGCAAGTCCTATGATGACATGAATAAAAACCGTGGTGAAGATACTAGAAAACCTAAGTATTCACAGAGTTGGCCCCGAGGCTGCAGGATAGCAGGGACTTTAGGCATGGCCTGTTTCGGGGTTGGAATATATAGCTGAGCTCTTGCAAAGCCCCAGTAAAGCAATGACTGCAGGGAGGCAGAGGCAGACCCCAGTGGGAGAAATGTTCCAGGCAGCTGCTCATCCGGTTACAGGAGTTGTCCATTTACACTAGTTGCTGTGGCAACCCTGCCCTTTAAATTCAGAAAGTTTCATGAACAAGATCACCCCAGTGTTAAAAGATTTCATGAAAAACAAAACAAAAAAAAACCCAGTCTGACTCAACCCCAGGTTTGGGGCAGAGGGGTACACTTTCTTTGGAGGACTTCTCGCCTAAAGCAAGCCGCAAGATAAAAGGACTCTGAAGGCTGGTAAATATGAACAGGAAAACAATGCTAACTGCTTTATTTTCCATCCCACTTATTAAGGATTTGTGAAAATCGAAAACCTTTGCTCTGGCATGCAGATGGTTCAAAAACTACATGTTGAATGTATGAATGAAGAAAGCAATATTATTAAATATTGACTTGATTAAAATATTTCAATTCATAAAAATAGAAGTGTTTTTAATACTGACAATTTAAAATTGAATTCTCTTATTAATAGATATAGGTATAATATAGATATGTTAAAACTGCCTAGAAAAATAAAGTAGCTCTGAAGGTTGGATTTTCTGATGCACTGTAATTTATGATTAGAACATGAACATTGACTGATGGGAAAAGCTTGGGATTTTGGCCTAGGATCATAGTCTAGCAGTGAGGTATTTTTCTCATTTGAGGTGGTCATGATAATAAATAAGATAGCATATGCTTAAAACCAGCTTGGAAAATCTACAGTGCTAAACCAATGCTAATAGTTTTTGTTTAATCCCATCTCGCCAGACTTGGGTTCTTGCGTTTCTGCTAATTTGGACCCTACTTCTCTTTTACATGGTTATTAAATATTGCTATTCTGCTGCCTTAGGCAATCACCTCCAACCAGAGGGTTAGACCAGCGTGCAGTCTGCAGAGGGGGTACCTTTGTGGGCACTTGGCTGCACGTCTGTGCATGAGTGGACACAGAATCGGGACACCAGTCACTGGGCAGAAACCCCAGGCCATCCTGGCACAGGAAGCAAATGCCTGGGGATTGAACTCTGAGCATTCACTGAGTTTGCTTTCGGGCAAACTCAAAACTGGAAATAGGAGGTTTCTGTGAAAACCCTTCCAGGCTTGTCCGGTTGAAATGTCCATTGTCACCTTTTCTGTGCACATGATCCACAAAAATTCCTTCCTCCAGATGCATATCAGCTTCTTGACAGGTGACCATACCTAGGTGCTCTGCATGATCTGAGGGACCTTCAAATCCTATCCAGACTGAAATGTTTACCCCCAGCTCCCACTCTCCAACTGGCCATGCTCACCTGTTTCCTCTCCAGAGGCTGGAGTAAATGAAAATGGGTAGATGGTACCTATGAGCAAAAGAAGGCCTCTAACCCATTCATATCATCCTTTCTTCACTCATTAATCCATTTGTCACTAATACACTTATTCTATGAAGTTGCCAGATACCTACACAGTGATATGCCCCAGAGTAGGCACTGGGATCCTATAGTGAACAAGACCCAGACCTGAACTCTCACCTTTGCTCTCCATTCTCCCATCACATGGGCTATGTTCTTACATAGCATGTTCCTGCTCCAGGACATTTGTACTTGCTATTTCCTCTGCCTAAAATATTCTTCCCCCAACTATTTGTAGAGCTCATGCTAACCCCTAACCATTTAGCCTCAGCTCACAAGTCACCTTTCCAGAGACACCTCCCCTGATCACACTATGTAAGAGAAATTTCCTTTCCCCACCACCCTGAATTTATTTTCTTTATAATCAATGTGAAATTAGTCTGATTTTTTTTGACAGTTTTGTTTTCTTCCCTGCTAGATCCCCAGCACCTGACACACTGCCTGGCATATAATAAGATGTAATAGATAAAATTTATTTAGCACTCACTATATACCAGTTGCCCTTTAGAGTATTTTATACACTCTCCCAATTAATCATCCCTACAAGCCTATGCAGTGGGTACTAATAGAGGCATAGGGAAGTTATGTACCTTGGTCATACAGTTAGTAAGAAACGAGGTTGGTTTTTGAACCCAGGAAGTCTGAGTCCAATGGCTGGGCTCCTAACCCCTACACCTGACAGGTACTGAATCTGTCACCCAGTGTTTTGAATGAATAAATATAAGAATGAATGAATGAATCTAAGACAAACATTAAACAAATAATTATTTGACATATACATAAGTACAAAAAGTGTACACTATAATGTGAGTTTCTGATAGAGAGATCAAACCTAGTTTAGTGCATCAGGGGAGACCAGACAAGGGAAGTGACACTTAGACAGTGTGAAGTACCAGTGGGAGGTAGAGGAAGAAGAGGGTCATTCATCAGGTGATCTGCTGGTGACACTGGAAACAGAAGGCAGCTGAACACAAGTGTCAGACCTCAGGTTCAGAATAATATCTCTCTGTAATGATGTGGAGAAACAGGCAAGGAGTATATCAAAGTAGGAGCAAAAATTGGTTAAATTTTCTGGAAGGCAATTTGCAGAATCCATGCTATCTATAAACAGTTTGCAGACTAAATGATACCCACTTTTCAACCCAGCAATTTCACTTTTAACTAGCTATGCTACCAATATACTTGCCCATCTGTAGAGAGGTGTATGTATAAGGAAGGTAGCCATTTAAATGGCCCAAAATTGAATAATGAAAAACAAATATTTATCAAGAGGAAAACAGATTAAATATTTTTTGGTACTACCATATCGTGTGGAATATTCTGGAACAATTTTTTAAATGATTTTTGTCAAGATGCAATGGCACTTTAACATCTACAAGACATAGTGCCAAATGGAAAAAGTCAAGTAACACTTCACTATGTACAGAAGGATCCTATTTATAGATATTTTTAAGTACCTAGGAATAAACCTACCTAAGGAGATGAAAGACCTGTATGCAGAAAACTATAAGACACTGAAGAAAGAAATTAAAGATGATACCAACAGATGGAGTGATATACCATGTTCTTGGATTGGAAGAATCAATATTGTGAAAATGACTATACTATCCAAAGCAATCTACAGATTCAATGCAATCCCTATCAAATTACCAATGGCATTTTTTACAGAACTAGAACAAAAAAATCTTAAAATTTGTATGGAGACACGAAAGACCCCAAATAGCCAAAGCAGTCTTGAGGGAAAAAAAATGGAGCTGGAGGAATCAGACTCCCTGATTTCAGACTATACTACAAAACTACAGCAATCAAGACAGTATGGTACTGGCAAAAAAACAGAAACACAGATCAATGGAACAAGGTAGAAAGCCCAGAGATAAACCCATGCACCTATGGTCAACTAATCTATGACAAAGGAGGCAAGGATATACAATGGAGAAAAGACAGCCTCTTCAATAAGTGGTGCTGGGAAAACTGGACAGCTACATGTAAAAGAATGAAATTAGAACACTCCCCAACACCATACACAAAAATAAACTCAAAATGGATTAGAGACCTAAATGTAAGACCGGACACTATAAAACTCTTAGAGGAAAACATAGGAAGAACACTTTGACAAAAATCACAGCAAGATCTTTTTTGATCCACCTCCTAGAGTAATGGAAATAAAAACAAAAATAAACAAATGGAACCTAATGAAACTTCAAAGCTTTTGCACAGCAAAGGAAACCATCAACAAGACGAAAAGACAACCCTCAGAATGGGAGAAAATATTTGCAAAGGAATCAACGGACAAAGGATTAATCTCCAAAATATACAAACAACTCACGCAGCTCAATATTAAAAGAACAAACAACCCAATCCAAAAATGGGCAGAAGACCTAAACAGACATTTCTCCAAAGAAGACATGCAGATGGCCAAGAAGCACATGAAAAGCTGCTCAACATCACTAATTATTAGAGAAATGCAAATCAAAACTACAGTGAGGTATCACCTCACACCAGTTAGAATGGGCATCATCAGAAAATCTACAAACAATAAATGCTGGAGAGGGTGTGGAGAAAAGGGAACCCTCTTGCACTGTTGGTGGGAATGTAAATTGATACAGCCACTATGGAGAACAGTAGGGAGGTTCCTTAAAAAACTAAAAATAGAATTACCATATGATCCAGCAATTCCACTACTGGGCATATACCCAGAGAAAACCATAATTCAAAAAGACACATGCACCCCAATGTTCATTGCAGCACTATTTACAATAGCCGGAACATGGAAGCAACCTAAATGCCCATCGACAGATGAATGGATAAAGAAGATGTGGGGGCTTCCCTGGTGGCGTAGTGGTTGAGAGTCTGCCTGCCGATGCAGGGGATGTGGGTTCGTGCCCCGGTCCGGGAGGATCCCACATGCCGCAGAGCGGCTGGGCCCGTGAGCCATGGCCGTTGAGCCTGCGCGTTCGGAGCCTGTGCTCCGCAACGGGAGAGGCCACAGCAGTGAGAGACCCGCATACCGCAAAAAAAAAAAAAAAAAAAAAAAGATGTGGTACATATATACAATGGAATATTAGCCATAAAACGGAATGAAATTGGGTCATTTGTTGAGACGTGGATGGATCTAGAGACTGTCATACAGAGTGAAGTAAGTCAGAAAGAGAAAAACAAATATTGTATATTAATGCATATATGTGGAACCTAGAAAAATGGTACAGGAACCGGTTTGCAGGGCAGAAATTGAGACACAGATGTAGAGAACAAACGTATGGGCACCAAAGGGGGAAAGCCGTTGTGGGGTGGGGGTGGGCTGAATTGGGCGATTGGGATTGACATGTATACAGTGATGTGTATTAAATGGATGACTAATAAGAACCTGCTGTATATAAAAAAAAAAAAAGAACCAAAACAGCCAAGACAATTTTGAAGAGGAAGAAGAAGATGTAGTGATAAGGTGTGGAGATTTACTTATGCAATAACAAGATTTTTAAAATAAAACTAGTGTAATGTTGGCATAGGAGTGGGCAAGTACCGTATGTCAATGTAACAGTTCAGAGTGCTCAAGAAATGACCCACATATAATAAGAACTTGGTGTTTTTATAAACTGGCATTATACTGATTAATCAGTACATTGTGCTAGATAATTTTGTATGAAAAAAATCAACTTAATTCTATATCTAGGACTCTTCTTAAAGTTTCAGACTCATACTCAAACAATGTATCCCAAACTGAACTGATTGTAACTTGTCAAACTATTCCTTTTGTATTCTGTGTATCAGTAGCAAAGAAATTTGAGAGCCAGTATTTATTTTTCTGCCTCCTAAATTTATCTCGCACATCCAAGCAATAAAATATTTTGTAGAATTTATCTTCTAAACATCTTGTGTTTTCCCCTTCCTCTTCATTCTTACTATTACTGTTTTAGTTCCGACCTGGGCTGCTGCAACAGCTCTGGCTCATACTTTTCTCCTTCAAATACATCTTACACATAGGCTTCAGAGTGAGCTACCTAAGAATTCTAATCAGTCCATGTCATAACTCTACTAAAAATATTCTAAATTACTCTATTACCCCCAGAATAAAGTTCAACCTCTTTAACATAATATTTTACAAAAACGATCTGAATCCTAGCCTCTTCCCCAGTCTTACATCCTGCCTTTCCCTCTGTGTACTGTGGTGTTCTTGAACTATTGCCTTTACTAGCCCTGTCCATCTGCCTTGGAATACCATGTCTTCCTTTGCCCAGGTAATTTTATTTGTCCTTTAAAACTCTGCTCAGAGTTCTTTCTATATGATAGATGCAGGTTCTTTATCCAGATATATGACTTGCAAATATTATCTCAGTGGATAGTTTGCATTTTCATTCTCTTTAACAGTGTCTTTGGATGGGCCGGAGTTTTTAGATTTTTGATGAAGTTCAATTTATCAACTTGTTCTTTCGAGTATCGTGCTTTTGGTGTGGCATTCAAGAAACTGTTACCTCACCCAGGAAGACTTTCTCCTTTGTTTCCTTTTGGAGATTTTAGAGTTTTGGGCTTTACATTTAGCTCTACGATCCATTGTGAGTTAATCTTTATATATGGTGTGAGGTATGATCAAAATTAGATATCTGATTGTCCCACACCATTTGCTGAAAACACTATCCTTTCTCCACTTAATTGCCTTTGCACCTTTGTTAAAAATTTATTGATTATGTACGTGTAAGTGTATTTCTAAGTTCTTATGCTCTATTGATCTCTTTCTTTTGCCAATTTCACTCTTATTAAGAAAACAAGCATCCAATTAAAAAGTGGACAAATGATTTGAACGTATATTTAAAATGGTACAAAAAAAAAGAAATCGAAGCTACGCATGTGTACACACACTGCACACACATACACACACAGATATAAATGAACGTTCTGAAATGTTAGGGATGTTTGAAAGAACATTCAGCAAATTCTTAGCTGCGATTTCCTGGGAGGAAACAGAAGGAGAAAAAAGATTCTGACTTAAAAAAATGTAAAGAATCTGAAATGTTTGAATTTTTATAATGAAAATGTAGGCATATATTGCTGTGATTTTTTAAAAATCTCATGTTGAAATAAAAAGATAAAAGCTATTACTATAAATAGAAATTCCCCTGAGAGTATCCCCAGGGGGTTCGATAGAGGTCCCACCCAGCCAAAACCCTCCCAGCCACACAGCTTGATCTGAAGCACCTTACTAGGGTTTCCAGCTTGTCCTGATTTGCTTCCTCATTCACTTGGGTCAGTGGTTCTTGCATTCTAACCGCTGGCTTATTCCTGACTCAGCATTTGAGCTTCATCCAGAGTTCAGAACGCCTGCCTATGCATCCACCGTACAACTCTGGCCCTGATTTGCACCAGTCAATGTAGTTTCACTTTCCTTGTCCACAGGTTCCTGTACCCTCACCAGGAAGTAAGGTAAAGTGTCCTCCTCAGCCCTTTAGTCTCAGAGCTGAAGAGAAAAGAAACTCAGCACATCTATAGATGAGATAAGGGCACATTCATAGCATAACCTGGTGATAAGGTTAAGACTAAGTTTTCCACTGGAATTTCCCCTTTCCCTACTGTAATGCTAAATTGTCCATGTGGTTTCCATTTTCTTTCCAGATTAGCTCAACATACAAGGAAGCAAAATCACTTCTGGTTGGTTGGATTTTTAGTTGCATTAATAAAGTAACGTCTTCGTGAACTGGACTGCTTGGGCAAAGTAGTGACTACTTCTCAGAGACCTTGCCTTCTTGGAGTTTCTAGTCCAGTTTAGAAGACTGACACAGGAACACATACTATTTGGTGGGTGATGAAAATAGTTGTATGCACAAGGAGCTGTGAATACAAACATTAGGGGTCCTTAGCTTAGACAGAAAATTCTGGGAAGGCTTCCTGGAGTAGACAGATGGGTGAGGAAGAGTATCTTGGCAGAGAAAGATGAGGAAGCAGAGGGAAAATCATGAGTGGACACCTGGAGATTTGAAACGAACAGACTGACATTGCTCAAACATTGGCAATGACTGATGTGACTGTGGCGGAGGTGGCACGGGAGAGGAAGGCAGGGCCCAGGCAACAGAGGGCCTAGAATCCAACTGAGACCATTTCCACTGCACCAGAACACACCACCTGGCATTTCAGTAGTGACCCTCCAAAACCCTCTGATTTTAGCACTTTTACACTGAGTCCATATTGTATTCAAATGGGCTGGGGGAGGGAGATGTCATAGTGTTAAAGTATTGGTTAAAACTATATTTGAAATTCTTGTTGACATTCTTTTCTAAAATAAAATAAAATGGTCCACTTCTAGAAAGTTCTAGATAATGAGCACCAGGATGACTGATTTTCAGGGTCAGCCTCCCACGCATTGATATGGCTTACAGTCATAAGGAGGTAAATGCAGAGCTTGGCGATGGTGCCAGTCTCAGGATGTGCCCTAAAGGATTTCTCTCCGTCCTGCTGAATCTTGGGTTTGGAATGTGTTTATGCAGAGGTGATTTGTCTCTCTCTTCAAGTGAGAGAATAACCACATGTTCCCTGATATTAGGATTCTGAAATACAGCCTGGATATTGGCACTGTACCATGCTAGAGGATACGGATGCAGTACCAACTCGCCATGGTTAATTCCAAATGCAACACAGCCAGATGTGAAACCCAGATGATTCGGTGCACTACAGCTGTCCCTCGGTATCTGCAGGGGATTGGTTCCCTGACCCACAGCAGACACCAAAATGCACGGATGCTCAAGTTCCTTATATAAAATGGTGTAGAAGCAATATTTGCATATAACCTACCTCCTCCCATATACTTTAAATCATCTCTAGATTACTTATAATACATAATACAATGTAAAATGCTATGTAAATAGTTGTAAATACAATGTAAACGCTATGTAAATAGTTGCCTGCATGCAACAAATTCAAGTTTTGCCTTTTTGGAATTTTTTTTTCAAATATTTTCAATCTATGGTTGGTTGAATCAAGGATGTGGAACCTGCAGATACGGAGGGGCGACTGCACTGGGTTCAAACAGGCATTCTAAATTACATTACATTACATTACTAGTGTGTTTTTTGATATAAAAAAGAATAAGAAAAAAACCTCACTGTTTTATTGCCCATAAATTTATTATCTCAATTTACTTTTATTTTTTTAAATTCAGGTTTATTGAGGTATAAGTTACATACAGCAAAATGTACCCTTCTGGGTATACAGTTCAGTGAGTTTGGATAAGGCCATGTAACCATCACCACAACTGAGATACAGAACATTTTCATTACCCCTAAACATTTTCATTACCTAAAGGAGATGTAGGTCATCTCCTTTCCCCATTTCTGGTCCCTGGAAATCACTAACCCAATTTCTGCCCCTACATTTTTGCCCCGATTCTTAAGAAATAATATAAGAATCAAGTAAGAAATTTCAAATATTATAGAAAAGTATGAAAGGAGAGATAAAGGGTAATTTAAGAAATACTTTCTTCTTTTTTGTGAAAGTACTGGGGTTGGAAGGAAAAGTGGAAACCTATTGTTTTTGTCAGTTACTTTTGCTTTACTGCATAGTGGTTAGAAAATATAATCTTACACTTTTGACTTAATAGAATTTATTGAGATTTTCTCCATGATTATTATATGGTCATTTTTTATAAATATGAAAAGACCACTTGAAAATAAGGGTAGTCTCCATTAGCTGATATGCCAATGTGTATTAAACTGATCTGATTAATTTTAATTCCCAGGTTTTTAAAATTCTTAAATATATTTTCCTCTGTTTTACCTAATTCTTAAACTAGACTACTGTATCAAAAAGACCCCCAAATATACAATGACTCAAATGCACTAGAAGTTTATTTCTCACTTTCATAAAATGTCCTGGTCACAAGGTGGTACTCCTCCAGTCAGTGGTTCAAAACCCCAGCTCCTTCCACCTTGAGACTCCTCCATCACCCAAGGCCTCATCGTTGCCTTGAGGCAAGACGGAGCAGAGTGCGTTTCTTGAAACTCTTGACCCAGAAATGTCTTACATCACGTTGGCTAGAATTTAGTCACATGGCCATATCTAGCTGCAAAGGAATCTGGGAAACGTAGTCCAGTTGTGACCTTGGGAAAAAGAGCACACAGATTCTGACTAGCAGTTAGCAATCTCTGACTCAATTTTGTACGCTAACAGGAGTGAGTTAAAATCTCTTTTACGTTTCTGTGTATTTCTCACTGTAGTCTCTGCCCTTTATTCTTTATATAATTTGATGCTTTGTTATTTGGTACATGTATTAGTTTACTAATTTAGTGGCTTAAACAACACAAATGTATTATCTTATAGTTCTGGAGATCTGAAGACTCACTGGGCTAAAATCAAGGTGTTGGCAGGGCCCTTTGCTTTTAACATTATTAAATCACTTACTTTGAATGTCTTTCATTCAAAAATTGAATTCTTAAAAACCTGAGCCTGAGGTTTTCTTCTTTAGTGAATGAGTTTGGCTCTTTTACAGTTACTGGTGCTGTTTTGCCTCATTCCATCATCTTCTTTTGTGTGTGTGCTTCTTTTTAAGTTGTCAGGGCTTCTTTTTGCTATATGGGTTATCTTTTCTCAGTCTTATTTAGAGCATTTGCTTTTTCTTTCGATATTTTTAAAGTCTTATTCATCTGCTTTTAGTTCTTCAAGTGGTTATATTTATACATTTATAAGTAAGCTTGAACGTCTCTATTAGTTGACCTACCAATATCTGATACATCTATTTAATCCTCCCCATGAATAAAAACATTTATCTCTCCTTCTTCTCATCTCGTACACAAATACAACCCTAATTTTCATTTACAATATTACTGTTCTTTTCTCTTCCAGTTTTATTGAGATATAGTTGACAACACAATACTGTATGTATTATGTATGTACAGCATAATGATTCAGCTTACGTACATCATGAAATGATGATCACAGTAAGTTCAGTGAACACCCATCAGCTCATATAGATACAAAATTAAATAAATAGAAAAAAGTTTTTTCCTTGAGATGAGAACTCTTCTTAACAATTTTCATATATAACATACAGCAGTGTTAATTATATTTGTCATGTTGTACATTATATCCCAAGTACTTATTTACCTTAAACCGGAAATTTGTACCTTTTGACTCCCCTCATGCCCTGCCTCTGGTAACCACAAATCTGATCTCTTTTTCTGTTTGTTTGTTTGTTTTTGAAGTATAATTGACCTACAATACTGTGTTAGTTCCTGTTAACACAACATGTGATTTGATATTTTTATGCATTTCAAAATGACCACCATGATAATTCTAGTTATGGTCTGTCACGGTACAAAGGTGTTCACTGTTACTGACTGTATTCCACACACTGTGCATTTCATGCCTGTGACTCATTTATTTTGCAACTGGAAGTTAGTACCTCTTAATCTCCTTCACCTGTTTCTTTGTTACTCTCGTTGTTGCTGTCGCAGTATTGAGCACATTTTAAAGGTTTACGACATCTGCCCTCTACAATTATGGTATGCAACTTGCTCTTTTTATATGCAGCCACGAGCTCAATGCTCACCCAGCTCTTTTGCCACATTGTCCCCATTTATCTATTTTTGCCCAAGCTCCACCTCAGACGTGACCTGCTTTGCCCCTTAGATACCTGAAGAATTCTTTCTTTCCTTTTGCATTTTATTATCTTTATTGGGATGTCTTAGGATTGATCATTCTGTATTTTTTTATTTTGGGCAGTAAAAAAGACACAATGATCATTACTGCCTTTTTATCAGGAGAGGTTTCATTTTAGGAAGAAAATGGGTTTTTTTTCCCCAATATATATTTGAATAATATTTCTGTTCCAGTTATTGGATTCTTTGTCAAGGATGCCAATTATTCTGAATTGGATCATTCTGTTTCAATATCTTTGTTTTTATTCTCTGCATTCATTATGATAAGTCAGCTTTTTATTCTAGCTCTTATTTTGTTTTATTTTGTATTCTTTCTTGCGGGTTCATTATTATTTTAAGTTCAATATCTCCCCTATGTATAACCCAATATCTACTACTATATTTTATCTCTTCTTTAAGCTCTTATTTTTCTGAATTTAAGTTCCTCTACATAGCAAAGCATTTGTTAGAAGTATCTTTCACTTCTTTCTCTTCCTTCCGTTGCATGTTTGGTCCTTCCCTCCGTTCCCTTCTGCTCTCTAGCGTTATTACATAGTTTTCATGTTGGTTGTTTTTGTTGTTGTTCACTCATTATGATTAAGATCTTATATTTCAACACAGTACAAGTGAATCTTTCTCAAGACCTGCTTGTTTTCCCCTTAGAGATTCAGTTTGAAGACTGAAAACTTTATGTCTTTTCCTTATTTTTGATTTACTGAGAAGGAAAAGAATTAAGGAGAGCTCCCCCTGGGGCAGGGGGAGTTGTGGTAGGTTACAGTGCTCTGCTCTTCCTTTGCACATGTATTCAAAGTCCTGACCTTGGGCTCACTTTCGAAAGTAGTTACTAACCCCATTGCTGGGGGGAGAACCTCAGACTTCAGGCACATTCTCTGATTCCAAATGGAGCCTTCAGCTTCCGACAGAGATAATTAGGTCAGGGTCCACTTTCCACACTACTCCTGCCTTACCTCAGCAGCCATGTCCACTTCACTCCCAGGACTGGGGGTGAGTGTGTGTGTGGGGGGGGGTGGGGTGTAGGAGGGAACTAGGCAAAAATGGTGAGTTTGGCCATGGCATTGGTCCGCCGTCCACCAGGTAGGAAAGACAGCATCTGCCCTCTTTCTATGGGCCTCCACCATTCTGACCCCAAGGGTTTCTCCCCAGGTTCCCAACGCTGAGAAGTGAGGGAAGTGGTTTTCCCTTCACCTCTTCTAGAGCCCCGGGTGCTCCCCAGGACCCCATGGAGGTCGCCCAACCATGGCTCTCTTCCCAGTGGGGGCCTGAAGCACCACAGCAGAGTCTGCCCTGTGGTGACCCCAGGCCTCCGCCCCCTCATTCTGAGTGTCCTCTGGATCTGGCTTCAGCAGCAGTCACTGCGCTCGGCAGCCTGCCCAGCTTCTGCCTCTAGCCAGGGCCAGCAGTCCCCCCAAGTACATCCATTGCTCTCTGCTGACTGGCTGACCTCACATTAGCTTCCACACCCTGTCTCCTGAGCTTACTTCCCCAATGGAGACAAGTGGAGTGAGATGATTATTCTCCCCAAAGACACCAGAGCAAATTTTTTTTTTTCTTTTGCGGTATGCGGGCCTCTCACTGCTGTGGCCTCAGCGGCCATGGCTCACAGGCCCAGCTGCTCCGCAGCATGTGAGATCTTCCCGGACCGGGGCACGAACCCGTGTCCCCTGCATTGGCAGGCGGACTCTCAACCACTGCGCCACCAGGGAAGCCCCCAGAGCACATTTTTAACATGTAAATCAGATTATGTCACTCCCTTGGTTAAACTGCTTCAATTGTACCTCCTGTCACATATTGAATAAAATCCAAAAGCCTTACCATGGCCCACAAGCCCTCCACTGTATAGCCTCTGTCCTCTGCCCCCCATCATCTGAGCCTCTTGAAGGGGACTGGGTTAAACCAGGCCAAAATATGCACTTTGGCACAAAGATGACTTTGAACTGAAGGATTTGAGAATCAACAGATGCAGGAAGAGTTCTCTTACCTCACTTTTCTTCATAAAAGCGGATCATAAATTTCCTCTTGTGAAGGTGCCCTCCCCTCCTATACTTTATTACCGGAGATGGAGAGTCAGCACCAAGATGAACCTCCATAACCGCGCCTTACTAAAATAACCCTCACCTTCTGTTAGCTCCTCCCATACAGTTCCTAGTCACTTCTTCACAGTTTATCATCCCTTGAAATGCAAACCCCCTTTTCCTTTGTTAAAATGGTATGTAAGTCCCTGAGTCTTGGTGTTTTTTTGAGTTTCACTTCTCTTCTGCATACTTCTGTGCAGGTAAAATATTAACCTGTTAATCTGTCCTTTCAGTTAAATTCACAGGCCCCAGGCACTGAACCTAAGAAGGTAGAAGAAAGGCTTTCTTCCCTGACACCCTCCTGGTTGCCTGCTCTAACTCAGGCAGGCCTGCCTTCCCCAGCTCCTGGAGTGCACGGAGCTCTTCTCGGCTTCTGCACAAATCCATCCCTCCGCTAGAAATGACTCCTCATCTCCACCCAGTTCATCTCCAGGTTTCAGCTTAAACGTAATAAGTAAGCCTCCTCTGCTGATCTCCATCACAACACAGTTTGTTTCCTCAGCACTTCTCAAAATGTGTTTTCGTGCTCAGTAATGGTCAATTAGAATGCAGGCTTCCAAAGGGCAGGAACCAGGCCTGGCATGCTGACCACCAAATTGCGCCAGCACCCAGCACCGCGCCAGGCAGGTGCTCAGAAACATTTGTTGATGAACGAATGCATTGCCCTGAGGAAAGGATTCAGGGTAACAAGCCCCATCCACTCCCCAGGGTTGCCTTTGATGATTCCGCCGTTTAAAGACCCACAATCCCAGAACCAAGTATACAGTTTCACAGACGCAACATATCTTTACCATTCTGTCACTGGAAGACGTTTCTCCCAGAAAATCAGAGTGGTAGCGATCTGCTTCCTCTTCCTCCACCTAGCACACCCCCCAGGGCCAAGGGTAGCTGCACCGTCCACCGGGACAATTTCCACTTCCCCTAAATGACGGGGCTAAAACGTCTTAGAGATTCTGAACATTGCCACCTAAAAACCCTTCCTTGTGTAACTTTCCAGAGAAACTCGGAAAGAAATGTTACAACATTTTAAAGACATGGCATTTGCTGCCACAAGAGGATTCATCAAGTGAATTATTTAGCTATTTTCTGTAAAGCAGCCTAGAAATACCTTTGAGGCGTCTGTGTTTAATTCTGCTAAGGATTAGCAGCCAGCCTAATTTCTCCCTTGCGAATTTTACTAACTTTTCCTTCTCTATTTACTCCATTAAAGCCTATAACGACCTAAAAGATGAAAAAATGCATTCAATTGTTTTAAAATGCTAATTTCACCAAGCCTGTGGTGGCTGTTCAAGGTGATTTCTCCTTTAATGAGGAGATGAGTTGGTAAATTTCTGACTCCCAATGCAAACTGTTCAGGGCTCAGTTCGCAGCCTGGCTAATCTATGTGCTAATTTGATCAAGAGCAGTTTACATGGCAAACCTACAAAACCTGGATTTCCTTCACTGTTGGTGAAAACAAAGAACCCCCTTGGTGCATGTAAATCAGGCATTTACTCCACTCTGAAAGGCAGAGTGTAGCCATCATAGGTGATGTGAGATAGTAGAAAGTCCATGTGCACAGAAGCTATGAGGATAGAAAGACATTCACAGTAGTAGTAAAAATAGGCAGAAAGTATCATTACCATGAGGGTTGAACTCCAGAAAAGGGAACAGTGAATGGCCACCTTGAGTGGGGGGATTAAGAATGTGACCTTGAGAATGACACTGGAATCCAAATGGCTTCCTGGTCCCCCTAGGAGGCCCAGCTCTACCTCTGATTTATCTTTCTAATTGGGAAGTATACTTATAATCATGCACATTATTGGGCGTAACCTGAATGGTCCTGGAAAGTGAAAGATCCAAGCCCATGTCACGGTCCCATGAGGAGATCAGGTGGTAGGCACAGCTGGCTCAGGGCACACCTACCAACACTGGGAAGAAAAACACTCAAACGGAGGTTCAGCTAAGGGAGGGAGGGGAGCCTGTCTCTGTAGGTAAAGGAGAGCATATTTCAATGGTCATCCTGGAGAACGGTCTTCATCACGCGCTCAACAAGCAGCATCAGGCATGGGATTGCCAGGGCCACATGTATGACCACACACACCGTGCAGAGACACAGCCCCACGTCCACATGCGGCTGGGAGCAGAGCAGTGACAGTGCAGAGTCCCTGCCCTCGTGGAGCTTACATTCTAATGGGGGTCACAGGGAACAAACAAGTAAACAAACAAATAAATCATAAATGTTACTGATCAGATTGTGATCAGTGCTGTGGAGAAGATAACACAGGATAAAGGTTCATGGCGGGTGTATTTCTTTCCTAGTGCTGTTGTAACAAACTGCTACACACTTAGTGCCTTAGATGAACACAGATTTATTCTCTTACATTTCTGAGGGGCAAAAGCCCTAAATTCAAGATGTTGGCAAAGCTGTATTCCTTCCAGAGGCTCTAGGGAAGAACCCATTTCTTTGCATTTCCAGCTTCTACAGGCTGACTGCACTCCTTGGCTCCTGACCCCATTCTCCACCTCCAAAGCCAGCAGCAGAGCACCTCTCTCTCTCTCTCTCTCCCCCTCTCTCTCCCCACCACGCTCTACCTCTCTCTTGTTATATTGCCTTTTCTCGCTCTGATCCTCCTGCCTTAAAAGGGTTACATAGTGATTACACTGGCCATCCATTTCAGGATAATATCTCCACGTCAAGATCATTAATTGAATTACAAAAGTCTCTTTCTGCCAGGTAGGATAAATATTCACAGGTTCTGCGGATTAGGATATGCCGTCTTTAATGCACCATTATTCCTTCTATCACAGAGCGGTCACCTTTCTGAGGAGGTAACACTCAGGCAGAGATTTAATTTATGCAAAGGACTCAGCCACAGGAAGGCACGGAGGTGGAGGATTTGAAGCAGAGGGTCTGAGGCAGAAGCAGACTGGCATGTTCAAGAGCAAAGACACGTGTTACTGGAGCTTGGGTGACAGGGAGAGGGCATGGGACAGGGTCAGAGAGGCAGAGGGGACCGTGGTGAGATGCTTGGATTTGACAGGCAACTATCCAAGGATATTCAGCAAGAAAGTCACATGATTTGATTTATGCATTTTAAAGATCAAGACCATCTGGCTGCTCTGCGCAGAATAGACCACATGGGGCACAAACAGCAGAGAGGAGTTGAGAGCCCATCACAGTGTTACAGGCTCGAGATGAAGGTGCCTTAGGCTGGGGCGGTGACCGTGGAGGTGGTAAGAACCAAGTGGGTTTGGGACACCGTTTGAAGACAGAAGGCCCTGAGCAAAGATTCAGGTGTAAGTAGTTAACTCGGGAGGCTGGTCTTATGAAGCACAGTGAGAGCCTGGGAAAGTAAGACATGGAAGGGATGGAGGTCAACAGAGGCTGTGTTGACGGCTGTGGACGTGGGGCTCAGTCCAGCCAGGGACTCCCCGAATCAGAACCGCTTCACGGAGGGTGAGGGGCTGGAGCATTTATCCTCTCACTCCTGCCCCCTACTGACCAAGGGCTACTCGGCCCTTCCACATCGTCCCCACACTCATGGCCAAAGAACAGCCTTGGGGACTGTTGGTAGGTTACAGCGCTGTTCCCTGTGGCTTCCAGCCCAGGGTGGGCTGAGGGGAACGGGCGGGACACCCACAGCCCCTGTTACGCTCACAGGTCTTGCACTTGCCAGAAGAGCTGGGCTACCGCCCTGGTGGGAGTAGCTGCCTTAGACGGTAACGGGAGCTCTTCCACTGTCACCGACGACGGGAGGGACAACACAGAGGGGTCAGGCTGGCAGACAGGGGAAGACGGGAGGTTCTCGTCTGTATTCTCAGTGACATGAGAACAGCTAAGGGAGTGGACAGGGTAAGGTGTTGGAGGCTTGACAAAGCACAGGTGTGAAATGGTCATCAAACAGAGCAGGGAGGTGCACCTACCAAGAAACAACGTGGATCAGGGTGGTGCCGAGAGCCATTCTGAGGTCAGAAACTGCCATCCCAGTCATGTGGCTTCTTCCAGCGACACTCAGGTGGCAGTAAACAAGAAGTCTGGTTTAATCAGGGCTGGAACACTGTCAGGTGTGTGTGAAGCGGGGTGGGGGGGCGGGACCAGAGAGTTAAGGGTTAGACTTTGGCATTAGGAGGAATCCAGGTTTGGGGGGCCTGAAATGTAGACGTTTTGGGTGCCCTCTTTAAGAGAAAGTTTACGAAATCACAAATATAAAATTAAATACAAAAGTGAAATTTTTTAGAATGAGAAAAAAGTTTAAAACTCAATACTTACTACAGACATCACAAAAATCCAGAAAAATAACATGATTTTTTATTAGCTGTCTAATAAAAGCTTGTATTACTTTGTATTACAACTTTGTATTACTTTCTTTCCTGCCCTCTTTTGCCTATTCATGTGACAATAATCTTAGAGAACAGAAAGATAAGTCAGTCTTTCCTCTAACAAGGTTGATTGATATCTGTTTTCTTATGAGGGTTGCAGAAATAAAACATGTGACTTCACACAGATATACTTACTGTGTGTAATACTGCTATAGGTTTTATGCTACAAATACAGAAAAAGTGATAGATTCTATTATATATATCATGCCCATCAAAAAAATAGTGGATTTATAAGTGTTTTTGGGTTTTTTTGCTTTAAAGTTTTATTTATTTTTAAGAAATCCTCTTCAATTATGACTATGAACAAATCCCTCAGATGTGTGCCTGTGTGTATATATGTAGATACACATGGAAAATAAATTTATTTTAAAATATGCGGCAATGCTAAGAAGTTACACCAACCTATACTCATAAAGACATAATAAAAACATTAGCTCCTGCCTCTGTTTTTAAAAAAAGTCTAAATTTAAAATGCGCTTTCACTTATCGGAGAAAGTCCTCTGCAGGTTTCCTCGATGTCTCGAGCATCGGAACAAAGCTGATTCCATGGAACAAACTAACTAACTGAGGCTTTTAGCTTCTTGCATGAATTTGCTTTGGGAAGAGGCCAAATTTGGGGGAAGAATTATATAGTCTTCTCTAGAACTTGACAGAATCTTTCCCCCAAATTAAGCATTCACAACTCCCAGGAGTTTCTCCTTTGCCCACACACAGCATCTTTCCCCATGAATTCACCCTTATAAATCCACTATTTTTTATAAATGTTGTGTCATTGAGGATATTCTTTCCTCCAAGGCATCTATGAGAAATTTCCACAGACTGCTTTCTGGGTCCACACATTTTGAAGCTTGGTTCTCCCCCACTACCCAGACATTTCCTGTACTGGGCACTGTAAGGCACGCTCATATCACCATATGACCTCAGGCTCTGACCCCTTGTGTTGTGATGATGGATGGGTCAGCATAGAAGGCAGTAGGAGTATTCCAGAAGCCACGTCTACATGAGGACAGCTAGTAATATCATAACTATACACAGATGTTATCCCACTTACCCAAAATAAATGCATCGCCAACTCAGCTTCCCCTTAGCCACATCTGAAAACTGCCTGTGGCCAATTCAACCCTACCCAACAAAAAGGCATTTGCAACAGAGGGGAAGTGTGACTAGAAAAAGACAGTGATTTTTAACTGATTGTGGTTTAATATCTCACTTTGCAAATTTTGCAATAACGTGTGACCTTTTGACCTTTCTAGGGCCTCTCCCAGGGTCCTGGAAGGATCCCCTGCAAATGAGGACCCCAGGACCTGGATGTCACTAGCTACGCAGTCAAACATGTCTTTAAGGCGTAACTGTAATAATGGGTCGTCTTATCTCTAAGCTAGATGAGAAGTCTGGATGTTAGGGGTATTGGGCAGTAAAAACACGGCAGGGCAAATGTTAGAAGGTGTGGATCATGTTGAAAACTGTTGATGTGATGGCACTGGAGACAATGTGCTGGAAATACAGGTGAGGTAGGTCTCAGGGTGAGAGGCCTGAATCCAAGGTCTTGGATTTAGTGACATTTCAACAGAAACAAGAACTAGAGTATGACCATGGGAATCCTGGGGCTTACACAGGATGGAAGCAACGATTGCTGGGCACTAACAAAACAAGGAACTAAAAAGCTGGACACTACATGGATTCCAGAGCCGCACTGTCCCGTGTGGCAGCCACTAGCCACATCTGGCTACTCACATTTAAAATAACTCAAATTAAAAATTCATTTTAAGGGTCCACACTACTACATTGGAAGGTGCAGATGTAGAACATTCCCGTGATAGAACATTCTATTGGATAGCGCTACTCTAGAAGATGCTGAAATCAGTAAGAATTATGACCAAAGCGTTGGGGTATAGAAAAATGAACCAGGCTGCCTGAGTTCAGATCCTGGCTCCATCAAGGACTAGCAGTGCATCACCGTGGACACATTACTTAGCCTGTCTGTGCCTCAGTTTCCTCACCGTTAAAATGGCGATAACCATAATACTTGCCTTAGAGGGTTGTTGTGAAGATAAGTTAATATAGCAAGCACTTAGAACAGTGCCTGGCACATAGGAAACACTATTCAAATGTTAGCTGTGATTATCATGTGCCAAAACCTGCAGTGAAGGAGGGGGTGGAAAAGGCGGGGGACCACGAGCAGATGACGGCTGCGGCACTGAGTAACAGCAGGGAGCCAGCCTGAGGGGCGTGCTGGAGAGAAGCTGGGATTTTGAAGGGAGGCGGGCAGAGCCCGCAACGGGAGCGAGCAAGGCACCTAACCCTTCTCTGGGCTCTGAGAAAATGCGGTACGAAAACAATAGCCCACTCTTGAGAGGGTTGTAGGAGAAGCCAGATACTCAAGGAACAGCTTAACTTCTGCTGATAGAAGGTGGAAGAAACATTCAGAGAAGAGGCTGATGTTGTATGGAATTTTGCTGACGGTAATGCCAGTGTCCCAGATGGTCCTGGGGAAAAGCTGGGGAGGCAGGTGAGGTGGAGAGCTGGGTCAAAGGACAAAGTGCTGCGCGGAGAACCGTCACAGCGGCTATGCTCCCCTGGGAAGCTCCGGTGGTGACTGAGGCCTATCAGAGCATAAGGCATGAAGGAGTGAAGAGGCCTGAGGCTCTCCTGGGGGCAGGTGGGGACCCCGCAGTCATCACAGCCTCCTCTGCAGGTCATTCTGGAAATTTACAATGTATATTGGACAGTGTTACAGCCAGAGGTGTGGAGCCCCAGGTGTCTTACTGTCAAAAATCAGGTGACCCTTCGGTTTTAATCCACCTCCCCATCCATCCGTCCCCCACCCATCTGTCCACTCATCCATCTACTCATCCGCAAATCCATCCACCCACCTATGCATCCAGCTGTCCACCCATCTGCCGACTCCCAACCTATCTACCTATCCCTTTACACCCTTATCAAGCACCTGATAAATGGAAGACGTGAGGCTTAGTGTTTCATTTAGACAACCGAAGCCTTTTCATACTTTTTCATTTCCAATTGCATTTTCTCCATTTCTCTTTATCATGATGGATTTTATGCATGTAAATCCCTTGTCTCATTTATAATTTCATTTTCAAGAACACAGTTCAAGCCATTTTTCTCCCCACAGAGACCTCCTTCTCCTCCACGCGATTTGCATTGCTCGTGCATGACTAACTTCCCTAATCATAATAAGCCTCCTTCCAACACTGTCAGCATTAGGCAAGAATACATCGTAAGCACTGTGTCGTTTCCTAAAATTTAATAAGGAAACAATAGCTTGGGATTTGTAAGTATTCCAAGAGTACAGACATTTGCCCAGGGAGAGATGGATAAATAAAATCCAGTTCAGTAGCTAGAAAAAAAATGCATAAATAGAGGAAAGGATTGTTGAAAATATGTGCTGACTGACTCCAGCATAGTGCTTGGAGAAAAGATAATAATAGCTGACATTTAAGAAGCTCTTACTAAAGACCAGGTTCTTTGTATGCATTATTTTATTTAATTGTCACTGCACTAAAGGATAAATTTAGCTGTTACCCCATTTTTCAGATAGGGAAACTGAGGCATTGCTCAATGTCATAGCCAAGCATAGGCAGTGAAGCAGAGGCAGCTAGGAAGCCTGATTCCAAAGCCCATGCTTTCACGCCACTCTCCTACACGGAGAGTTGAGGCCTAATTGGAGACCAGGTATATAGTGGAAATAGCAATGCCTGGGGGTCAAGGGCTCCAGGCGCAAGTCTCCTTCCTGCCAATACCTCATCATGTGACCTTGAATGAGTCACTTCACCCTCTGGTTTTCATTAAATGAGAAAGCTGAGCTGATGATCTCCCGCGGCTGTTCCAGCCCCAAATCCTGGAATATCTATATTACTACATTGCTGGAATTCATTTACAGCATTAAGCCAAAGTTGCTGCAAAGTTATCCAAGCAACCAGAGTCAGCCAGAGCAAGGACTGCAGGTAGAAATATCAACGCACCAACCACGAAACACAGTCTGGGCAGTTCTGTGTCTACTGAGGATACCAGAGATGATCCCAGCCATGGAACCTGTGGCACCACAGCCCGTTGATGCCCAGAGGACCTGCTACCTGCCTTTACAGGCAGCAGCTTTGAAGGAGACACACAATCAGTCCCCAGCACAGACAGGACACTGAGTTGACTCCTCCGTTCAAAAACCTGCTGTGTACCTACCACGCGCCCAGTAGGCGACCAAGAGCTGATGACGCCAGATGACTGGATCACAGAGACAGGTGACAGATTTGCAGACACCAAACCCAGGGAACTGTAACACGCTCTGTATGGGAACATGCGCAAAAGGTTTGCAGACCCAGACAAGGAGCCCCTAATCCACGCTCTCGCCCGTCCCGCTGGCTTCCTCCAGTCCCTCAGACTCCTCGAGCTCCTTCCTTCTGCTTCCCTTCCCCTGCTCTAGGGGCAGCAGTCTCCTTCTCATTCTCCGAGGGACAGATTACAAGTCTCCTCCTCGAAGAGGCCTCCTCTCACCTCCTTACCTCTGAGTTCCTTTATCATTCTCCGTCCTAGCGTCCAGTTATCTTTTTATGAACTGCCACTGTTTAAACCATTTATGATTATTTATTTACTTACTTTTTTGTCTAAAACCCTCACCAACCTCTCAGTTCTAGGAGGGCAGATGCTGGGTCTGCTGTAACCACTGCGCTATTCCAGTGCTCCAGCAAGGGCCTGTTACATCATTTCAAATGTTTTCTGAATGAACAGGTATCTGGGGGGAGGCAGCGAAGGCTCCACAGGGGAGACACTGGAAAGAAGAGCAGGTTCCCAGGTGTGCACGGTGAGGACGGGGCTGTTCAGGACATCAGCACATGCAAAGACACAGGGTAACATCAAGAACGATGATCCCAGGAAACTGCCTGATGGGGAATGAGGGACCTGGCCCCCCTCTTAACACCTGTGGATCTAAACCTTGGAAGGACCTGCTCCTCCTTTTATCTTCTTTAGGAAAAGGTTGAGTCAGTGAGCAAACAAAACTGCTGAGTCTGGGCTTCCCTGGTGGCGCAGTGGTTGACAGTCCGCCTGCTGATGCAGGGGACACAGGTTCGTGCCCCGGTCCGGGAGGATCCCACATGCCACGGAGCAGCTGGGCCCGTGAGCCATGACCGCTGAGCCTGCGCGTCCAGAGCCTGTGCTCCGCAACGGGAGAGGCCACAACAGTGAGAGGCCCGCGTACCACAAAACAAACAACAACAACAACAAAAACTAAATAACCGCTGAGCCTAAAATAAAACAAAGTTAATAAAAACAAGGAAATGATGCAAATTATGGCTTCAGATGCACGAGGGGGGGAACCTCACAGTTGATGAAAGTGCACATGACAGTGAATCATGATTTGTCTCCAGAATATTCTACTAAAAAAAGGCTATACTATGTCTCTCTTGGTATAACTCCTAAAAGGACTGGCAGGCAGTCATTATCACATTAGTCTAATTTATACTAGCTAATAGGCCCACTGTGTTCTTCTCGTCTCAGATGAGACCAACTTCCTCGAGCACAGCTCTGACACGGAAAGCAGCGAGACCTGATTCACAGGATCATCTGCCGGCCCTCTCCTCAGTCCCTGTTATCCAGTGCCTTCTTCCCATCTCATCCTGACTGCATTCCTAGGGATGGGATGATGCCATTCTGAGGCTGCACTGAGGACTTCATCTGAGTCACCAAGCATCACAGAAATGAGGTTTGTGTCACCTTCCTGTCTCCCCACAAATGCCGATGCCAAGTCTGTTCCCTCTGTCTTAGGCATTTGCATAGAAAGTGTACCCAGGAGCTTCTAGTTCTGAGGAGATTAACCAGTGCTAATGACAAGGATGCCACATTACATCCAGATTAATTCCAAACATGCTCATCACACAGCTGGTGCCACAGTGCAGACACCAAAGGAATTAGTGATGATTAGACACCCTCCTTGTCAAGTGGAACTGGAGAAGTGATCATTACTTGGAGTTTATGCCTCTTCAAATGAAATGCATGAGCACCTCCTTCCTAACAGAAAAGGCTCCCACATCTAAGCATTAGCTGCAATGTGGATTTTTGGCGATGCCAGCTCTGTTATTAACCATCCTAACTGAAATATCTCATGGAACTAAGGCTGGAGCCTCCAGGAGGACCTGACTAGAACTAACTTTATGGTGAGATTGCTCAAGGAAGCTACAACATGTACCCCAGAGATACACTGTGTGCTTTGAAACACCCCTGACTGAGTACAATGAAGAGTTTCTGTTTAAGCAAAATAAAATATTTTTCTTCCAGCTTCGAAACCTACTGTTGAAAAACTTGATTCTTTTCCCACTCAGTAGCACTTTAATTTCTAAAATTATCAATCCTCCTCCAAAGGGAAATTAAACTTTTGAATCAATTAGAAACTTCTTATTAATCAGGTATTTCAATAAAATCCCATCCTTGTGGTTTTGGAGTGGTGTCTGTTTGTGTCTCTTGGGGCCATTTGACAGTGTGAAAAGCTCCAGCTCAAAAAGCTCAGTGTAACAGCTGGCCTACACAAGTGACAACCAGGTTCTCTGAATTTCTAGGAAAACGTGGGACTGCTTTCCTGTTAGGCTGTGATATACTTTAGCAAACAACTCCTTGAACCAAATAGCTCAGGCCCAAGGAATTTGTTTTCCCGCAAGAAGGCAGTTAGGAGACATCAGGGCCCCACTCCATTGTCACAATTGTCACAGGTTAGATGGAATGATGACTACACCTCACACCGATGCTAACGTAAACAGTTCCACTGAATCTCTGCGAAGTCCATACACATCTAGGAGCATGGGATGTTTCTTCCAGGAAACTTGACTCTGCTAACATCACTGATCTGCAGGCATTAAACATACAACAGATGATTGTTCAAAGACATAACTAGTTCTCTCTCACTCTCTTACTGAGGCAAGGTACCTCAGTAAATGTATGGTGCCCTTTTATCTATTACTGAAACGACTATACTTCTGTAATTTGGCCTATCAAGTGAAATGGACTGGTCTTCCATAAACTGGAGCCCCAGGCTAATGGGTTTACTTCATTCCAGGATGTAACTTCAGTAGTCAGCCTGCCCCATGTCATGTGGTCCTGGAGAGGACTAAGGACCCCAGGCCCAGGGAGGCCAGTGGCTCTGCTGGGCTCGTTACCGCCCCCAGGCTCAGGACTGTTCCACAGAGGACTGGCCTGTGACTGTGAGAAAGTGAGTCCAAGGGAACTTCCACCAGCTTCCCTGCTCCTACCTTACATTATCATTATTTTAATAAGATAATCATGCACAAAAAGGGGAAAGAAGACCTCAAACTATACAGAGAAATGTTTAAAATAAAAAAGGACCATTTGCTCTCCCCTCCTACTTCCAGTCCTCTGCAAAGACAACCACTATCAACATTTCTTGCACATTCTTCCAGTAAAATATTAAAGCATGTAACTGTGTATATTTGCATATGCTTTAAAAATATTCAATTAAGGGCTTCCCTGGTGGCGCAGTGGTTGAGAGTCCGCCTGCCGATGCAGGGGACACGGGTTCGTGCCCCGGTCCGGGAGGATCCCACATGCCGCGGAGCGGCTGGGCCCGTGAGACATGGCCGCTGGGCCTGCGCTTCCGGAGCCTGTGCTCCGCAACGGGAGAGGCCACAGCAGTGAGAGGCCCACGTACGGCAAAAAAAAAAAAAAAAAAAAAAAAAAAAAATATTCAATTAAGGTTATTTTATATAGAAATATATATATAAATATTTATATAGAAATATATATATGCTGTTCTTGACTTTTCCCTTAATATATGTGTGGAAATGATTTCATATCACATACATCTCTATTTTTTTTAATTTATGTTTTATTTTACTTTTTTACTGTGGTAAAATACGCATAACATAAAAATTAGCATTTTAAGAGTACAATTCAGTCACAACGTTGAATGTGTAACCATTTGCAACCATCACCATTATCCATTTCCAAAACTTTTCATCATCCCAAACTGAAACTCCATACCCACAAACAGTAACTTCTCCTTCTTCCCTCCCCTAAGGCCCTGGTAACCCGTCTTTGTGAATTTGTCTATTTTAGATACCTTATGCAAACGGAACCATACAATTTTTGTCCTTTTGTGTCTGGCTTATGTCCCTTAGCATAATATGCCTGAGGTTCACCCACGCTGTAGCATGTGTCAGAATGTCCTTCATCTTAATGGCTGAGTAACACTCCATTGTATGGATAGACGATATTTTGTTTATCCACTCACCTGTGACGGGCACTGGGATTGCTTCCACCTTTTGGCTCTGTACTGTTGAATCCCTGCTTTTAATTCTTTGGGGCATATAGCTAGAAGAGGAAGTGCTGGATCACACGGTTAAGTCTACGTCTAACTTTCTGAGGAACTACCAAACCATTTTCTACAGCAGCTGCACAATTTTACATTTCCATCAGAAATGTACAAGGGTTCCACCATCCTACATTGTTGGTGGGAATGTAAATTGGTGCAGCCACTATGGAAAACAAAAATAAACTAAAAACAGAGGTTCCTCAAAAAACTAAAAACAGAGTTACCATATGATCCAGCAATCCCACTCCTGGGCATATATCTGGAGAAAACTATAATTCAAAAAGATACACGCACCCCTATATTCATAGCAGCACTATTAACAGTAGGCAAGACATGGAAACAACCTAAATGTCCATCAACAGATGAATGGATAAAGAAAATGTGGTATATATATACAATGGAATACTACTCAGCCATAAAAAAGAGTGAAATAATGCCATTTGCAGCAACATGAATGGACCTAGAGGTTATCATACCAAGTGAACTAAGTCAGAAAGAGAAAGACACATACTATATGATATCAGTTATGTGTGAATCTAAAATACCACACAAATGAACTTATCTACAAAACAGAAACAGACTCACAGACATAGAGAACAGACTTGTGGTTGCCAAGGGGGAGGGGGTGTGGGGGAGGGAGGGATTTGGAGTTTGGGATTAGTAGATGCAAACTATTATATATAGAATGGATAAACAACAGGTCCTAGTGTATAGCACAGGGAACTTTACTCAATATCCCTGCGATAAACTATAACGGAAAAGAATATGAAGAAGAATATACATACGTATAACTGAAGCACTCTGCGGTACAGCAGAAATTACACTGTAAGTCAACTAGACTTCAATAAAATAAATTAAAAAAAAGAAATGTACAAGAGTTCCATTTTCTCCACATCCTCACCAACAATTGCTATTTTCCATTTTTTTTTCTTTTTCTTTTTTTTTTTTTCTTTGCAGTACGCGGGCCTCTCACTGTTGTGGCCTCTCCCGTTGTGGAGCACAGGCTCCGGACACACAGGCTCAGCGGCCATGGCTCATGGGCCCAGCTGCTCCGCGGCATGTGGGATCTTCCCGGACCGGGGCACGAACCCGCGTCCCCTGCATCGGCAGGCGGACTCTCAACCACTGCACCACCAGGGAAGCCCCTCCATTTTTTGATAATATCTGTGGGTGTGAAGTGGTATCTCACTGTGGTTTTGATTTGCATTTCTCTAATGATTGTGACATTGAGTATCTGTTCATGTGTGTATTGGACATTTGTATCTCTTCTTTGGAGAAATGTCTATTCAAATCCTTGGCCCATTTTTGAATTGGGTTGTTTTAGTTATAGATGATGCCCATGTGCATTGGTGAGGGAGATCTTCTTTACTTAGTCTACCAATTCAAATGCTAATATTTTTCCAGAAACCCTCCCAAAGACACACCCAGAAATAATGATTTTACCAGCTATCTGGGCATCCCTTAGTCTAGTCAAGTTGATACGTAAAACTAACTACCACAAGTTGTTTCTAGTTATTTTTGTCCATTATAAGCAGTGCTACAATGAGCATCCTTGCACATATGAATTAGCAAATTTTTGCAAGCATAACCATAGGGTGAATTCATACTCATGTAGGAACTTACCTGCAATGTACAGGGAAGTGTACCTGCATTAAACATTTTGGCAGACATTACCAGATTATCCTCCTAAGAGGCTGCAAACATTTCCACTCCCACCAGCATTCTGAGACTGACAGCCACACAGCCTCTTTCCCCTGTCCCCAAAGGCACTTCCTTTCACTGTTTTCCAATTTGTTGGGTGAACAATGGCTTCCCTTAGTTGCTCTGGTTTGCATTCTTTAATTATGGAGTGAGGTTCTCACTTTCATTTTTACCCCGTCACTACAGTCAGTGATGGGGGAGGCAGCAGCTTAAACCCGAAGGTAGGACGAGAAGCTTCCTTCTCACCCCACCAGCAACCTCACCATGCGAGGCAAGTGGCAAGTCTGACTCAACTTTAGTTGTCAGAGAGACCAACCCTCAGGCTATGAAGCCTCAGAAGCATCCGGAGTATGTCATAACTCTTGCATTTCCATTATAGCTCTTAGCACTCCAGGCGTGAGCTGGGGTTTCAGTGGAGCACGTGGCTGTCTCAGTGTGACTGCTCCCTCTCCCCTGAGGGTGGCTTCATCGAGTCCACTGAGGCAGAAGGTGATCATGGTTCCACTGCCGGTAGCAGCATGGCTCATGAGGACTTGCCTGCACGACTGAATGTTGTAAGGACCTCCTTTGACCAATAAAGTTTGAGTTTTGAATTCTCCCTGTGGTTGGACATCCATCTCTGTGAAGATTCTCAGTATGAGTCCCAGGCTAGCTGGTTTTTGGGAAATATTGAAGGCTGCTATATTAGTTTCCTGTAGCTGCTCTAAAAAATTACCACAACCTGGGTGGCTTAAAACCACGGAAATGTATTCTCTCACAGTTCTGAAAGTCAGAAGCCTGAAATCAAGGTGTTGGCAGGAACATGCTCTCTCAAAGGCTTTAGGGGATAATCTGTTCCATGCCTTTCCCTTAGTTTCTCATGTCACTGACAATCTCAGTATTCCTTGCAGCTGCATCACTCCAATCTCCGCCTCCATCACTGTCACATGGCATCCTCCCTGTGTGTGTCTACCTGTGTGTGTCTCTGTGAAAATTTCCCTCTTCTTATAAGGATACCAGTCATATTGGATTAATATCCTCTCTAAGGCCCTCATCTTAACTTGATAACATCTGCAAAGACCCCATTTCCAAATAAGAGCCCATTCATAGGTACAGGGGGTTAGGGCTTCAACATATGTTTTTGGGGAGACATGATCCAACCCATAACAACTGCCTAAATCTAGAAACTTGTCTCTAAAATCTCACCTTTCCAATGCATTCTTCAATTTGTCCCTTGAGTCATTTTTTTCTAAACGATAAGACGGTCCCCTTCCACTCCCTTTCTCAGAAATCTGTTGCAGCTCCGGCCATCTGCAGGTTCAAATCCAACCTCCTTAGCACAGGAGGGCCTCTACTGTCTGGTCCTTTCAAATTTCTGCCTCTTCTCTCACCAATTCCCTGTCCATGTGCTCTTGCATTCCAGGAGCTCCCAGCCATCTGCCCTTCCCCAAACATACCCTGCACTTTGACTTATTTCTGTGCCCAAAATGTCCTTCCCTCATCCTCTCTACCTCAGGAACTCTTGATCATCCCTCAAGTCCCAGAGGTTAAATTGAGTTCCCTGAGGAGTATGAAAAATATAGCAATTTGGTGATGTTAATGGAAGAGAAATCTGAGAGCTTATTCCCAGAGGTGCTGGTGGCATAAAATTCAGGGGTAGCTTCTTCCTTGTGTGGAGAGGAGCTGCAGGGCACGTACAAGCAAGCCCCAGAGAGCACCGAAAGGAAGAACTCATTGTTTTGCAAGAGTTATGACTACTCCCTTGTCTACCTGGTTCTGTTCCAGTGTTTTCCATCTCAGTGAATGACTCTACTGTCCATCTGGTATACAAGTCAGGAACTTAAATGCCACCCTTCACCCTGAACCTCTGCATCACCTCCATTTCTAAATCCAAAACTGCATCTTGTCACGTCTATCTCCTGAACTGCATTCAAAGGTCGGTATTGCTGCTACTCTCTCAGTCCAACTTCCCATCATCTCTCACTGGTTACTTAACTGCTCCTCCACCTCTGTCCCCGCCCCCTCCCCACACCACAGCTGAGAGCCTTCCAGATGGAAATTAAATCATGTATATTGCACACATCCACACACACGGACACTGTTCTTGAAACCTTTTAACAGCTTCCCGTTGGTATTAGGATAAAAAAGCAGGAATTCCCAGCAGTGTCTACCAGGCTCTGCATAACCGATTTAAGCGCCTCCTCTTCAGACCCATCCTGACTTGTTCACCTTCGGTCAATGCCACACTGGCCTCGTCGCAATTCCTGGAACACGCATGCTCCCTCATACCTCAGACTCTTTGTACTTGCTGCTTCATCTTTCTGGAATGCTTTTCTCTCATCTTGAACCTGGTTCAAAGCCCATCTTTATCAGATCTCCATTCAAGGATCACTTTCTGAGGACATCCTTATCCCTCATGAATAGGTCAGATTTCCCTCTACAGCCTCTCCATCACCATGTGCCTCTTATTTTTAGCACATATGATAAACAGTTTCTGTTTTAGGGTTTCATTGTTTGATTATCTGATACATGGTTCTCACTACACTGTAGGCTCCATAGGGCAGGCAATGAGTTTCTTCCTCATGACTTAGATCAGTGCCACAGGGGCACAGTAAATGTTTGTTGAATGGATGAATGACTATTATAAATGAATGACTGAACTCATGCCATTGTACTTGCTCTGGTGCCTACTTGATTGAAATTCCAACATCCTGCACAAAGAGCAGGGGAGACCATTTGTCTTAGTCAATGTATAAAGGAACGTGTTACTGATCACCCAAATTGTCATAAAGTAATCTCAGTAGGGCAACCACTGCAGCTACAAGGACGTGAGTGAACAAACCACGTGGGCCTGCCGTCCCACTTGGCACTGGTTGAAAATGCTTCCCAAGCAACTTAGATGAAACTGTTTAGTGAGGTTATTTGCACTGATTCATTCACTGGAACATTGGGGGAATGTCTTCCAAGAATCATGATTTCCGTTTCAGCACAGGGAGTGTCTCTTCTGAGGAAACTGCCGAATAGACTTGGCCGCCTCTCCAGGCACCTGGTTGAAGACAGAGAAATGATGTCCACGACGTAGAAAAGGACTGCTTTTTTTCCTGATTCACTTTGCCATCTCTTCCATTATGACTTCAATTACTCTTTCAGCATTTCTGATTAAAATATAATCACTTTCACATAGGTCCACAGGAGACAGGATTCTGGAAAAGAAACTACTCTTCTGCATAGAAATAAAAGCTACAGAGTTTAAAAAGACACAACCCAGAGTTAGATACGTGGTATTTGGGCAGGACCCTCAACATGTGAAATCCTCATACTGTCTGACACACTGTACCCCAAAATGTGCCTTGTGATCAAGAAGGCGGTGCATGTGTCCATTGCAGGAAACTCCATGAGGGCAGGAATCCTGCCCTCCACTGGAGGCTGGCATTTAATAAATGCTCAATAAATATTTACTGAATGACCAAATAAGTGGCGACAACCCAAATATCCACCAATAGGGAATGACGAAATACATTAAGGCAGAGCAAGACGGTGGTACAAAGGTCGACTCTAAAACACGTGCCAAAATGAAAAGGACAAAAGCCCTGGAAGTGTGTGTATCTGTGTGCTTCTGTTCATGGGCACGGCTAAGGGCCCAGAAGAGTACACACCAAACTGCTAACAATGCTATGCCTGGGGAATTGGACAGAAAAGAGGGTTGACCGAATAAAAGTTTTCCACTATTTATACTCTTCTGTTGGGTGTGAATTTTTAGCAATCAATGTGTATTAAGTTTGTAATTAAAAAGCATATCAACAATACAAAAAATGAAATCTGTTGCCTGTTGACTTATCAAGTGAGATCTCAGCTGTGCAAGTTTCCAAGTTTCCAGTTCTCTGAAACTGCAGCATTCCTTGACACTGATCTTTCTCTCTGGTTCTCCTGGGGTTCCAGGTTTGAATGTCAGCCAGGCTTGACTGTTGGCCACAGGACAAGGGTGATGCATGGGCAGGGATGGAGGTTTAATAAACTCAAGGCTGAGCCCTGGCCAATCACTTTGCGTGAAGCATCAGAAATCAATTTATCCACCTGAAGTAACTGGAAAAAATCACGTAGGTTACCTGTCACTGGAATTTTGAGATGAAGCTCTGGGATGAGTGACCCTAACCAACAGTTCCATTGTGAACACAATCTATCCACCAGGGAGGGGTTTCCCGTAATAAATGCTTATTCACTTGGGAGGCCCTGGGCAGCAAACTGTAGCCAGGGTTAGGAAGGACACCAAGGGCAGTAACAGGTGACTGTAGGGTAGCTTACACCTCCTTTCCCTTCTTTTCTCTGTCATAATTCCTCTAAATCCTCCTAAGGGCTTCCTTCCCCCTGTCCCCAGGGTTCACACTGCTCTGCTCTTTCCTCTTCAGTGACCTCCTCCAAATCAATCTTCTGGGTTCTTCTACCTGTTCCAAGATTGGCCCTGGTATAAAATATGAGTTGGTTACTTCCTGACTATTTAAATAAGCACTACAATCCCCCTTTTTGTTTATTTGAAGAAGTCTATTGCTAACTATGAGGAACACATAGGGGCATTATAAAAATATACACTTAGAAGAATTACAAAACCATTAAGCAGTCTTTCCAACTTTGGTACTTATCGGAAATGCTCTAGAAACTTGCAGATGTCTCCATCCCTAAAGACCCCTAACACTGATATATGGTCACATAAAATTTTTCATGTACATTTAAAATTTTTTCACATGTAATTTAGATTAGTGAAATCACTGGAAGATTTTCTAAATTCAGTAGAAAGCTAAAACAGTACTGACAGCCCAATTAACTGCATGCCAGTAATAACATAAGGAATCTGAAAAGAGCAGGAAATAAGGGGAGGTCACAAAGGAAAAAAAAAAATAGTACATACCATTTTATGCCTAAAATTTAGTTTAAATCTTTTAGAAAATATTTTAAATATTAATTGTACTGTCCATTAGTGCATATTGGAAATACAGATCATTGGATATCCCTTAGTAACCCATAAATCGGCCTTTAATATTTAGAAATTACAGAAAAAAGGGAGACAATAAAATTCTTCTATTCTGTCATTAAATAAAACTAAAACACCAAAAATGTGAGCACACAGGCCAAACAGTAGCCAAACAGAAAATGGTGTTGATGGCACATGGAAGAACTTAACATAAACGCAGCCCAGGGCAGCCTCTAGAGGTCACAGTTGGAGGAAGTATCCCAAGGTCCTCCTGTCCATATTCCCCACAAGCATCTACTACAGTACAGGCTAACAGCAGAGTTGTCCAGGAAGGAAAAGCAGAGTCAGGCTGCAGCCCTAAACCAGACTTGGGGCAGAGGATGCAAGATGGGATGGGGTCATGCAGGAACCGTGGTCTTACACCTGGCCAGATCCTAAGGCACCAGAACAGGTAGGACTTAACAAGATCCCAGCTGGGAGAGGGCACCACAGGCTTCTGATGGCCTCCTTTCCTGCCTGAACTACCAAAGTTTCTTTGATTTGCAAATGGTAGTCCCACTCTAGCTAGAAGGGAGTGTGGGGGAAGGATAAAATGGCATTCTTGGAAGGATACTGTAGTGTCTCATGAGCTGTGGTACAGCTAAGGAGCCTGAAGTCTTCTCTCTAAATTTCTACATTAATACAGCTTGGTTACTGCTGTACCGCCAACTCGGTACTGATGTCAACCCTCAGGACCTAGCACAGCCTCCACAGGGCAAGGGCTCAGTCCCCAGCAAGACTGCTCTCACTTCAGACACCAGCCATGAGCTCTGGGGTCCCCAGGCCACCTGCACTGCTGAATAACTGGCTACAAATTCAGAAGTTTCTTACGAACCATTCAGGTTGAATAATTCACTAGAATAATTCACAGAACCCTGGAAAGCACTATGCTCACAACTGCAGTTTTATTTTAAAGGACTAACCAAATGAGCAGACATACAGGGCAAGATCAGGGAGGGTCTCAAATGCAGAGCTCTTAGGTCCTCCCCCATGAGATCAGGACACATCATCCTCCAAGGACATCCATGCTCACCAACCAGAAAGCCCATCCAAGCCTGGGTGACCAGACTTTGTGTTGGGGTTACAGTTGGCAGACGTGATTGGTTGAATCATCAGCCACATGACAGAACCTCATCTCCAGCCCACCTCTCCAGAGGCTGGGATGATATCACCTGGCCCAATGCCCAACCCTCTAATTACACAGTTGAGCTTTCAGGTGTGACCAGCCCCATCTGGAGTCATTTTAGCATAAACTGAGGTGTGGTCCAGTTGGCCACCATGAATAACAAAGACATTCCTGCCACTCAGGATACTCTAGGAGTTTAGAAGCTCCCTCCCAGGAACTAGGGACAGAGGCCAAATTCTCTATCACACAACATCTCTCCATGACCTGCTTCTGGTTCTGCATTTGTTTTCTCAAGAGAACAAATCTAATTGGGCCAGCTTGGGTCTAGAATTCACTCTTAGTTTAATAAACTAGAGAACCAAGGGGCAGAAACCAAGCTGCTAGGGTAAACTGCTACAAGGGAGATTTCTGAGAGGAAGGGACAGCCCCCTCCTTACAGGTGTAAGGAGAGGGACAGCCCCTCTCCTTACAGGTGTCTACTAGACCCTGATGAATAGCACCAAATCAACTGTCCAGCAGCCTGGAACCTGGGTTCCGACCCCAGTTACTCCCTTGAAAAAAAGGTAATTTATATATTATTAATGAATAATTGAATATATCCTTAGAACACTGTCAGAGTTGAAATAAGCATTATAAAACCTGTCAGAAATGTGATAGAGAAAACTGTGGAGGCTAGAACTTTGCATGAGACAATGTATTTCATTAAAATTAGAACATTTTCTTCAAGTAATTGAAACCTTCTTCAATCTTGCTACAGCAACAGCAAGAATGTATTGATTGTGTGAAGTTCAGAAATTACATTTGGTCCTCAATTTTATAAAATAATTTAGGAAAATTTATATTAGGAAACATCCATCACTCTCAAGATTCTAAATTCAAAAACAGCTGAGGATAAAGGAAAAAGATTGCATATGTTTGAACTACTGAAGCAAATTTGTGTGAATTTATTTAAAAAGAAAGCTGAAACTATGCAATGGCATTATCCTGCCTGAACACACAGAGGCAAATTAATACCAGACAAGAATGGAGAAATCCCACAAAAGTGCTAATATCTGAAGACAGAAGGTTTTTTATGCTTTGACTCATGTTAATCATTTATCCCACAGAAACTGCTATGCGTGGTCAGTCCACAAAGTGAGTTGATAAGGAAGCAACATTTCCCTTTTAGAAACAAATGGCCACAAAACACTTGGATGCTTGAATCTTGTTATGTTTATGACACACTTTCCCTTTTCCAACTTGTCAAGTCCACCTGGAAATAAAGATTGATGCCCATGTGGTACCCCATGAGCTCCTCAGCATATGCACTGGTTTATCTAACATTGACCTGTACAACCACCATCAAACTTAGTAAACAAATGGGATTTGGGAGGATTCCTTTCCAATGCTATAGCCATAGAAGACTATCTCCATTCTTCCCCTCATTCTAATTTTGAGGAATAATATCAGGTTTCTATTCTTACAAGTTCAGTGGCTTGTTGGCCAGTCAAGAGATTGCCCAGGTGGGAGAGCTAAGGAGTGAGGACCAGAGCAGATAAGAAACTCCCAGCTACAATAGAGGTGGCAGCAAGGCACTGTTTCTAGTTTGGTCTCAGGTAGCATTACACAGTTGGCGGGATTTATCTTCAAACAGATACAGTCACATCACCTTTTCCTTTTTGCAGACAAGCTGGTTCTAACCCCGTGCATACATACAGAAAGTAAAATACATGCAGTGGGAAAGCAAAGCAATTGCACAAAGCCAGGAGGTTGGTAGGTTCTGCCATTGGTCAAATCCTCAACAGTGCTGTATTTTTTGTTTGCTTGTTTTTGGCCATGCTGTGGGGCGTGCAGGATCTCAGTTCCCCGACCAGGGTCTGAACCCGGGCCTCGGCAGCGAAAGGTCCGAGTCCTAACCACTAGACCACCAGGGAACTCCCAAAAGTGCTATATCTTGACCATGTGATTTAATCAAAAGGATAGTTTAGCCCAATGACTGGTAATCCTTAGCCACAGGTCTGAGGGGGCGGGGGAGGGGCGGGGGGAGGAGTAGTTTTAAAGAGTTCGTGAACACATGTGGCAACAGACATCACCATTTTTATCCTTCTTTAATGCCCATAAAAAATAAAATGACACCAGATTTGTATAAGCCTATAGGCACTGTTAAGACTAAATAGAAATTCTTTTTAAAAACCTACTTTGAAAGTATCCCTCAAGTTATCCCTAGTATTTTGTCATTATATCCATTCTCAGTTCACAGATACTGAAAATACAAGTACCATAGAGTAGACAATTGGGCTCTGCCTTTTCAAGGAGTGTCCATCTGGTAGCAAAGTGGAAGAGTACAAATGATGAGCCCCACTATGTGTCCCACATGTGTATGTGACTGACAGTTACCCAAATAAGAAAATGGTAGACCCCAGTAAGAGAAGCACAAATGCTATGTCCCAGTAAACCAGAAGATGGAGAGAGGTTTGTAGCTGCTGGAGCTTGAAGAAGACTGCCTGGAGAAAGCAGACTCTGATCTGGTCTTTAATGAAGAGAATTTCATATCGCTACTGGCGGAGGCAGGAGTTGGAGCTTAGGCGGAATGTAGCATTGACCCTGGGATCTGTATGCACCTCACGGAGCATGGACTTGTTGGAGACTAAAGACAGGTACAAATGTCGATGGTTCCTCTGCTTTTCCCCTTAGTCATGTCCACCCACGAGTTGACGTAGGAACCAAGACCAAGACTAGATCAACATATGACCCTGGCATTCCCAGCCTGTGGCTGCAAGTGGGGGTCACAGTAGGGGCATCAGATCAGGTGTCCCTAGCTCTTTCCCCGTGTGCATGATGCAGGCCCTCAAACTCCTTAAGAAATGCATGTGTATGTCTACACACACACACACACACACACACACACACACACACACACGTCCCTACTTTGAAGAGTCACCAGGGAGTCTTCAGATAGGCTCACAACAGTCCATGCCCTCTCTTCTGTCCTTCCACTGCAGGCCAGTGTCCACAGTGTTGATGCTAATTCTGCAGTAAAGGGGGAAGTCACTCCATCTTCCCAATGCCACCAGCCTTCGTGGGCCAGAACAAGCTGCTTTTCCTGCTCTGAAGCCACGCAGTGCCCCATGCATAGGTGTTGGGAGGGGGGACATCCTCTCTTCCTCATATGTTGTCATGGCTCCCACCCAAAGCTATGCCATGATGTCTCATCACTTCATTCTTTCCCCATAGCCTTTCTCTCTATGACTCAGACAGTCCATGGGTCAGATCAGTCCCATCAATGTCAGAGACTCACCCCAGCCTAATCTTTTATTCTCTGTACAAAACCCCCCCACTCAACAAAACACCTCTAGGGCCTAAACTCGAGGGAAAGGAGTGGTCTACACCCCACCTCGCCTTTGCCGTTCGAATCTCATTCGATAGGTTTGGGGAGGTGGCTAAGCACTGATACTTATTCATCAGAATGTCCTTAAATGATGTGAATACGCATCTACAGCCAAGAAGCAATGCCTCCGTGCTCCCTACCGCCAGGAGGAAGTCGGCATATTTTATCACCTTAAGCCTTCTAGAAAAGAAAAAAAGATCACGAATACCAAGGATTGTTTTCAAACCAGCTAGCCATCATATTAAACTATTAAATGTGAGCTCAAGACCCAGCAGAATTTGGGTCCCAGTACCTCCAATATTCAGATGTTTTTGAACCAGGTACCTAGAGTGAAGAATCTGCAATTCTCCTAGGGTGTTTGTCTCAGTTTCTGCATTGCTTCTGCATTGCTTCATCCACAATGAAAAAACTGAAAAAGCTTACTCATCTCAACAGAGTTCAGCGGGGGGAGGTGGGGGGAAGCACTAACAGAACCAACATGATCAAGACCAAACTAAACTGAGAACCTGCGGACTATTAGAGCTTTAATGCACCCTCAGGGCAAAATCCTTCCCCACCCCCCCACCCCCCACTGTTCATATTTTAGCAAGTGACCCATTGGTCTTCATACTACACCCCACGCCATTGTTCCCACAGCTTCTGTAGATGCAGTTGCCAGTTTCCACATAGCATCCATCCATCCCCAGAAGGGCAGAAGACAGCTTCCTTGGCATGCTTCCTTCGGGACTCCCTTCACACATACATTTCACAGGCTCCTGGACATCCTCACAACGGAAAAGGAAAAAAATAGCCCCATCTGGCTATTTTGAAAGCTTATATTTTAAAATACTTTACAAGATATGGTATTTTAAAATAGCACTCAGCAATATTTTTAAAATCTTACAATCTCATTATTCAAATTTTTACAAATATGCCAACAAAGCATTACCTTGCTCCAAGTGGCTCAAAGAGCCGTTAGAAGTGGATCTTGTCTTTTAACCTTCCTGTAAGTATATTTCTATTACCATTAATATCATAATGGTTCTATACCACCAGCTAATGTGATGTATTACGGAGTACAAAGAACTGAGTAATTTCCAGATTACGGGACTCAAATCTATTCTTAATGGGCACCTAAACGTGTATTTATGTATTACCTCACAATAAATCACAGAAATGACCCAGAAGTTTTTAAGCACATATTTGAAAACTCCTAACAGCTCCAGAAACCTCAATAAATCTCACCGTACAGATTAACATGTAATGTTTCAATTGACTTACACATGAAAAATGTGTTTTAAATGCCTTCGGGTGGAAACAAAATCTATGTATGTCACCTTTGAGTTCATTTGTCAAAAGGAGAAAAGGAAAAAAAGAAAGACGTGCCATATTACTGAAAAATCTACTGATTTAATTTTACTTCTCATAAATCAGATATTCTATACAAAAAAAGGGAGACCATGCCCCAAGGAGAAAATCTGAGTTAATTATCCAGAGAAATTAGTATCCATTTGAAATGTTTAGATTATTAGACTCAATCTAAGGTGCAATGGTTTGAATTACTTATATAATATAATCGCATCAGCTGTCCTTTGAGTATCTTTGTCATTCTCTGTTCTAGGAGTGCTCCGACTCTTGGCAAAACCATTTGTGGCCATAAAATTTTGGTGTTTTCTTAACTCTCTATCCAAAAAGGTCTAGATTGCTTTTTCTTTCATGGAAAGAAAGGAACTGATTCTGCTGGTTGAAAACTAGAAATTGTCCTGCAGATATTGCCTGTAATGAATTGCAGCTCATTAGTTGCAAATGGGTGTTTTCAGTGGCATGGATTTCTGTCCACTCTCTGGGCTTGTTCCTCCTCAGCCCAGGATGCTGGCAAGGCCCACTCTCTGGGCTTGTTCCTCTTCACCCCATGCTCACACCAGCAGAAGAACCTCAGCTTCAAGTCTGGATGGTTTACACTAACCCCCACTAATTCCACCCTCCACCTTCCTCTACTCTGCACTGTGTCCTGGAAGCTCCTCAGGGACAGTGCCCATGGGACTGGCACTTGGTTCCACCATGAGAGGCACTGCCAGGAAATGGAGGGAGGGAGGAAAGTGAGGCTGGGGCATCCATGCCCCCAGCCCATTCTTGGTCTCTGCAGTTTCGCCAGGTCCCTCGACCAAAGGCCACGGCTCCTGTTGGGAGGCCCTCTCCTCCAGCTTCAGCTCCTCCTCTGGGCTCTAGCGACTGCCCTCTCTAGCCAAGGGGTGATAGAAACACACCAGGGTCCTGCACTATGCATCAGTTTTCTCTCTTAACCCTGCTCGCAGCTTTATAACAGCCTCTGTGTTGCTTAATTTTATGTGTCAGCTTGACTGGGCCATCGGATGCCCAGATATCTGATTAAACATTATTTCTGCATGTCTGTGACAGTGTTTCCAGAAGAGATTAGCATTTGAATTGGTGGACTGACTAAAGCAGATTGACCTCCCCAATGTAGATGGGCATCAATTCAATCCACTGAGGGCTTGAGGAGAACAAAAAGACAGAGAAAGGCTGGCTTTGCCCTCCCTCTGCCTGACTCCTGAGCTGGGACATCAATCTTCTCCTGTCCTCCCTGCTCCTCATTCTCAGGCCTTCAGACCTGGACTGGAATCTACGCCCCTGGCCCTAGAGCTCTCAGGCCTTGAAACTACATCACTAGCCTTCCTGGGTCTCCAGTTTGAAGGGCAGATTGTGGAACTTAGCCTCCATAATCACATGAGACAATACCTTATAATAATGAGACCTTATTTGGAGATTGGGTCTTTGCAGATATAATGAGTTAAGGCGAGGTCACACTGGATTAGGGTGGGCCCTAAGCTAATGACTGGCATTCTTAGAAGAAAACACATGCAGAGATGGCCATGTGAAGATGCAGGCAGAAACTGGAGTGTCACAGCTGCCAGCCAAGAAGGCCAAGATTGCTGGCAACCACCAGAAGCTAGGATGAGACAAGGAAGGATTCTTCCCCAGAGCCCGCTGAGGAAGCATGGCCCTGTCAACACCTTGAATCTGAACTTCTAGACATCAGAACGTGAGAGAATAAATGTCTGTTGTTTTGAGCCACCTGGTTTGTGGTACTTTGTCCTGGAAGTCCTAGAAAATGAAAACAGGGGTGAGCATTCTCTCACCACGGGAGCTTGCAGGCATCTCTCAGGACATGAGGCTGTCAGACTGTCAACATTTCAGCCACTTTAGCACATGTCCCAGGTTGGTAACTGCTGTATTTTGACACTTGTGTCTTCTCGCTGACAATCTCTCCATGCCTATGTTCCCCCAACAGCTTCCATCTTTCTCTTTCTTCACTCGCAGTCTCTCATGCCTTCCTTCTCTCCACCTGAGACCCTTTCCCCACTTCCTGGGACAGGACAAACAGGGATCACAAGAGTCCCATAAAAGAGAGACCGCCATACCTGGGCAGGGCCTGAGGCCACAGACAGCAGCTCTTATCAAGTGGCACCACCCACGTCACATGTGCCTCCAGCCACCACCCTCCCGACCTGTTAGCCAAGCAAAGACTGACACCTGGAGATGATTTCTATTTTTCTCCTGAATTGTCACCTTTCCCTATTGAAGCAGGTGGCAGGAATGGGCCAGAGCAGAACGCAACGAGCCTGAAACATCTTGGCTTTTGTTTTCCCAAATCCTGGGCCCATCAAGTTGGGCAAAACGTGAGGAAGTGGCAGAGGGGTCCCAGAGAAGCAGGATGATGCAGTGAGGGTCTTCCCGCTGAAGAAGAGGTTTCCTGAGGTGAGGAGGAGAGCAGCAGGGATCTGGCGCTCCCCAGGGAGGCAGTCAGACCCAGGGTGGGGGGCCCTGAAGGAGATGGTCAGAGGTGGCGAGGGTCCCAGCCTCCCCGCAGCTGCACACCCCCAGCACAGCGCAGAACAAGTCTTTGGCCTGAACGGTGACCTGGTCGGCAGAGGGACTGACGGCGGCTAGAGACCCCTTCCCCTTCCTGGCTCCAGTCACAATCCTGGGAATAAAGGGAATCCCTAAATGACTAGGATGGGATTCCCACAGCCTGGTAGTGTGAGAACTTAAGAGTTTAGATTTGAGTAAAAAAATAAAGTGATATTTCTTGCACACCTGAGTTTATGGCCTAAGCAGCACTGTCTCCCTCTTCATTTCGATGAGGACTGAGGTGGCTGAAGGATAGGTAAACACTGCAATAAAAAGAACAGGAAGCCAACGTTTCTTCTTCTGAATACGTACATGGCAGGAATGTGGGCATACGCTGAACAGAGGACACGTTCTAGAATGTTCCTAGGGACACTCTCCTTAACAGCCCCGAATCAGAAACTTCCCAAGGCCTACTGATGGCAGAATGGATCAATAAACTGTGGTGTGCGCACTCAGGGCCACAGTGCCCGCAATGGGAACCAGCAGCTTGCAGCTACGCACAATGTGGACGAGCCGCATGAGCAAAATGTCCGTTGAAAAAAAGCCACGTGATTCCACTCATGTAAAGTGTAGAAACAGGCAAATGTGTCTATGCTGTTAGAAGGCAAGGGTGTGGCTGCCCTTGCAGAGAGGCAGGGACTAGAAGGGGACTTCTAGGATGCTGATTAGAGTTTATGAGAATGCCCTGAGCTGAGTTCTCGTGATTTGGGCGCTCTTCTGTATGTGTATCATCCTTCAGCATAAAAAAAAATATAAGGTAAGGAGAGGGTTTCCGACAGAGTGAACAGAGACAAGGATGGAGACAGAAAGAGATACACTGGGACAGATGGAGGTAGACAGGGACAGGCAGGGACCAGCACTGATGGACATTCCACCCTCCCCAAAAGCTTGTGCTACTTGGCTATCATTGGGATAGTACTAGATATATTGGCTTGGGGGCAAAAGACATGACCTTTGAAAACACTTTATCTGGATTGACAGTCTACTTGTAGGAAAAGGTTGCCACATAACTGGCAACCCACAAATGTAGCTCCCAGCCTTCCCTTTCCTCTGAACAATGGTGCTAAAAGTTCTGAATTTTATAACGAGCAGAGCAGTGCAAATTCTCATAAATACCCAGCACATGAGAAAAGGGCTTCTATATCCAGAGACAAACATTTGCACTGGTTCATTCTCGAGTGCGGTAAAATACATAGCTTGCAGTGTTTCTTGGAAGGGAAAATGATGCTCATTCATAAGTCTGAGCAATTTAATGACTGTCATAAATTGCTAAACAATTTTTTTTTCAAGAACCATAATATTGCTGGAATCGTGTAGAGGCACGTAAGACTGTGCTCGGAAGAATTCCATTTTGGAAAGCTGTGTCGTCACGAGCCCTGCCTCCCACTCCTGATGAACTAATCAGCATCCCACCCAACCCTATCCGTGGCACAAACGATCTTCAGACTTCCTAACAAAGACGCTCACCATGGGTTTTTCTGATGGCCAGAGAACTGTTATTTTAGCTGGGCACCTACAAACCTCCGGAGGATAGGGCCATGAATTATTCATTGCTGGTGTTAATGTACCTCAGAAGAGTATATATTTGGACACGACCTTCATTACTTCTGGAGCATTTGTCCACTTGATTTATTACCCTCCTTTATATGAATGCATGTTCATAATCTACATTACCAGTCCTCTAATGATGCCATGTCAGAACCTAATGTCATCTCATTATTTCTGACACTCACAAAACCCACAACAGTAAAAGCCAATTATAGACGAGTGAAATCCCAGAAGACCTCGCTGCTACCACAGCTCATAAGCTTCAGCATCATTATACTCGGAGACAGACCCACACAGTGGACATCTGTGCATACCCATCCTGGGCCCTGGACCTTCCATTCACATGAGTAAGGAGATCTAGCGTGGCAGAGCCGGCTGTTGGAAGCCATTCCGATCACCCTGGCAAAAAGCCATGGGATTCATCAGCAGCTTGATGACCGAAGTGTTGTGTTTTACTCCAGCACAGGCATCAGGTTCAAAGAGTGGTTCATTGGTTGAATCAACTTGGCTGAGCTGGGGGCATATTTATGGATCTGGAGGAGAGCTGGCAAGGGTAGAAATTTGGCTACAATCTGCAATGGGGAAGGGAAGCAGCGCCATTGCTTTGGGAAGGTCATCATGGCTACGCAAGGGGAAAAGAGAGGCTGAAGTGCAGCTGGGTTTCAGTTCCCCTTGCTCTCCCCTCAAAGTGCATCCAGCTCTTCTTCCCAAATGCCACCCTGCTGACCAACAGCACGTCCAGGCCCACCTCAGACAGAGACAAGAGACTTCTGCCCTGGCCTCGACTCTGGGTAGCCCCGCGCCAGCAGCAGGACCTAAGCGGCAGTTTCTCAGTTTCACCCACAAGCTCCGACTTTTCCACCCAGGTTAGTACTTCTGGAGGGCTGGTTAATGACTTTTCTCTGACCTTCCAACTCTCCTTTCTAGATTCTCCTTCCAGCTTGAAGGACTGGCCTGATCTTAAAGGGGTCTTAAAGGACCCCTGATCAGTGCAGGCAACCAGTGGGAATTCATCCCTTCAACAAATATTTATCTAGAATCTTCCATGAGCCGAGCACTGGGGATGCAGCAGGGAAAAGACAGCCAGTCCTTGTCCTCCTGAGCCTGCACACCTAGTCAGAGGATATAAACTGTCATTTATTGGGAGCTTACAATGTCACAGGCACTGGGCTAAGTGCTTTACATAAAGGATTTCAATTAATCCTCACAGGCACAAATTTGTAATGTAGGTACCATTACTACTGCCACTTACAGACAAGGAAACTGAGGCTTACTGAGATTAAGAAACCTGGATGCCACCAACTCCAGAATGCAAATTCTGATCCATTCCACTATTTAGTCTCCTTGAGCAGGAAGACCCGCCAAGAAAGAAACAAAAACCCAGGCAAGGTCCCAGGGCACCAGGCACACACAGCAAGAATAAGCCAGTGCCTGAGCCAACCTCTTGTCCCACGCCCAGTGCGCTTAAGTGACTCCAGTTGAGGAAAACATTAATCCTGGAACAATGCTATTTTGGCAGCTGAAAAAGGCCTGACCGGAGGACAGTGAGGACGGGGGCCAGGCAGCTGCTGACCAGAGACAGCCTGAGGCGAACCAGGCCCAGACCCATGGAGACTGTTTATTTATTTATTTTTAATGCAGAGAGATATTAAGTTACAAATCAAGCTCAAAATATATTACTTGATCTTTCCTATGTTAATAAATAAATGAGTGGCAGTATGAGCACAAAAATAATTGCAAGACCATATGATATAACTTATATGTGGAATGTAAAATATGACACAAATGAACATATCTACAAAACAGAAACAGACTCACAGACACAGAGAACAGACTTGTGGTTGCCAAGGGTGAGGGGGGTCGGGGATTGGGAGCTTGGGATTAGCTGATGCAAACTAGTATATATAGGATGCATAAACAACAAGGTTCTCTACTCTAAAGCACAGGGAAATATACTCAATATCCTGTGATAAACCATAATGGAAAAGAATATGAAAAAGAATATATATATATACAACTGAGTCATTTTGCTGTACCACAGAAACTCACACAACATTGTAAATCAACTATACTTCAATAAAATTAAAAAAAAATAATTGCAAGAATACCCAATTCATAATGGTGGTTTTCTCTGAGATAGCGAGAGGGGTGGTGAATTCTCACTTAGCAACAAGATATTTCATAATATGCAAATGTTTAGCAGTGAGGATATATACTTCTGTAAGCAGAAAATAACAGATGAAGCAGCTAATAAGGCCAGGAGTTTATGCTGTAGTATCAGTTCAATTAGAAGACTACGTGCCAGCAAGCCCCATCTGAGCCCAGTTGGAGCCCAATGGCCCAGACCATGCATTCCTCACTCACTGTCCTCTTCCCGCTAGCTCCAGATACGTTCAGAGAACAGCGCTGAATTACCAATTGCTCCATGGTAATGAAGTCCAAGTTCACCTATAACTGATCTTGCCTTATACCTCTTTCCCAATTCAAATCGAGGCCAAACCATTAATCATTCCAGCAGAGCCCAGAAAATTGCATGCACTGATATTTTGAACTTTATCACCTGCTGCTCAAGGAATATTGAACCCTAAAGACCTGACAGCGATTTCAATACAATTTAAGAATATCATATATAACTTTTTTTGTGGTCCTGTCACAAAACAATCAGTAAATATGTATTATTCAAACCGATGTACTAATGAATCGGACAGGTTTGAGTTTGCCAATATTCTTCTTGGATTGATTTTACCTTTTTATGTCAAAGAAAATAATGGAAAAACTGAACTGAAACTTTGCAAAGAGACAAGTTTTCTTCTTTGACAGCATCAGTAAGAGCCAGGAGTCTAACCATACAGCTTGGCCTCATGAGAATTAGTGTTTCTGAAGTCAATAAGAAATTCCAGTTCTCAGGGATTCCCAGTTCCATTGTATAGTTTGGAATGGCAAGAAGATAAGAACAGATTCCAATAGTAATTTCATCTTTTAGTGAATAGAAGTGCTCAAAAGGCACAAAACTGTGGGTTGAGTCCCACTGGACTATTGGTGTCTTCCCAGCCGCTGGACATTTGTGTCTCCCTTTCTTTGCCCTCTGTCCTCCAACTCCCCACCCAACGACCCCGCTCATCCTCAACCCCCAGGGGGCCTATCACTCTGGGGAGCATTATAGGGCCTTCAGCTCCCCTTGGACAGAATCAATCAGTAAATCCTCCCCAATCCAACAGTTTCACATAGTTTGTATACTCTGCACTTCTACTGTTCAGAGTCCTTGTGGTCAGACTAGTTCTATTGCCTTTGGCCCCTGTGCCCAGTCTGGCACCCAACCCAGAGCAAACACTGGATACTAGACAATAACAGACAAAATGTGACGATAACTTGGATTCAATGTCCAGCCTTACCACTACTTGCTGCTTCATGCTGAACAGTCATCAATTTCTCTGGAGCACTGTTTCCTCATCTGTAACATGGAGAGAAAAAAATAATCATGATCACCACACTATGTGACTTAGAATTGCAGGAAGATCCAAAGCTATAATGAATGGGAAAGCAGTTTGTAAGGCATAAACTAATACAAACATTATGGGACTATTCAGTGCTCAATTCAAAGCAAGTCTGAATCCGATCTAAAGAGAAGAAAAAGCATGGTTTTCGAATCTTAATTCTAAATTGTTTCCAATTTATTCAAGCTCAAGTAAAGAATCCACTTCCACTTATTAATACAAAGCTCCTGTATGTGAATTTGAAATCTTAATAGACTATCTGTAAGATCTTGACTTCCTTAGCCAGCAAAATTTTTCCCAGTTGGTCTCTCAGAGTATGTGAGTATGTCTGTGTGTGTGTGTGTGTGTGTGTGTGTGTGTGTGTGTGTGTGTGCGCGCGCGCGCACACGCACGCGCATGCACGCGTGCACACGTGTATGTATTATACATAGGGTATTATATTGGAAAGCTAAGAATAAATGAAAGGTCAGAAATTATGTTTTCTTCAACAAGAAGATTCTTTTTTCAAATTACTATAATGCATTCTATTTTTTCTTATTCAGAAGCAGCCTTGGGAAACTGTATCTTAATACCGCTACAGAATTTTTAACAGATCTACTATGAGTTAATTTTCTAGAACATTTTCATCCCATTTTCCAGTTTTCTCCCTTTTTACTACTTTCAACCAAAAAAGCAACAAACATGCATTTTATAGACTTAATTATACCTGAAGCTTAAAGTAATCCGAACACTTTTCCAATGCAAAGGCTAAAATTCCAAAAGCCATGATGAGTAAGCAGATGGGCTGCTTATGGGGAAACACGAAACAAAAATTATGCAGCCTTCTTTATACACCTTTTCCGAGCAAAATAACTCCAGGTTCTTTACCACATTATTAAAGTTACAAATTTATCCACCTTGAGGGCTTGGCAAAGAAGTAACAACCACAGAGAGAGAGAAGAGTGGGGTTAAGGATGAAATGAGAATGAAGAACGGTGAGGTTAGCTGAGGAGCTGATGTGAGGTATGTGGCAGGATTCTCAAGTACAACCTCCTGCCACCTCCAGTGGGAATCACCTCCACTGAGTTTCTCAATTCTTCTTCCTGATGTCTAAGAATGATGGAAAGTAGACAAAGCTGCATTCAGTGTGAGAGCTGGAAGGAATTCCTAATTCCTCGGCCGGCATTAGGAGTGAGAGGTCTCTCTACCGACCTCTGCTTTCTATGCTGGACTTAGCCAGTTCTCCACTTTGGACATGACCCTGCAAAGCTTTTGGTTAATGGTCATAAGGAATGCAGCTTCCCCATGAGAGAACTGTAAATTCAGCAGGAATAGTAGCAAGTGTACACGTTGGGGGCTGACAGCACATCAAAATGATGTGGGAGATGAGGGTTCAACAAGGTGATACATGCTCTATATTTGCAAATGCCAGGTACTTGAGTATTTGCAAATTAAGCTATCTTGTTCCCCTCTTTTTAGTGAAATAAATGAATCACTAGTTACAACCCTAAATTACAGATAGTGCAGAATCTACTCATTATTTTTAGAATTTAACAGGTTGCCAATGTTTTGACTTAACAATGTTTATTTAGTACTCAGTCCTTTATAATTTTTTATAACATTTAGGAAATTTCCAGGCTATACGAAAAAATATTATATTCCATATAATTTATATTTTAGCTATTAAAATTTATGCTCCAATTCAAAGATTTCTGGAAAATATTATTAAAAACTAAACATTTACTAAGGCAAGAAAAAACCTCAGCCTAGAGCCGGGGTACTGGTATTCCCAGACCCAGCTCTGTGCTTTAAGCAGTCACCTCTCCTCCTCGAGCCTTCTACGTCTCCATAAGTAGAAGCTGAAGTTTGGTTAGATCGAGGTCATAAATAAGCATCACCCTAAATAAATCAAACGTGGTATTGTACTGAAAGGACCGTGAGGCTGCACCCAAGCCTGGTGGGAAAAAGCGCAGAGATCAATTAACAATGTCTGAAATCAAGCAACAAAAATGTCAAACGGTGCAGGAGCACTACATTGGAGGTGATTGCTAAGGTCTTTCCAGAGTCTAAAACCCACGCAGAATATGAGCTTGGGCATGTCCTTTAATGTTATCTTCTCCAGAAACCCAGTCTAGGCACAATCCCTTATGGCAGTGGTCCCTAACCTTTTTGGCACCAGGGACCGGTTTCGTGGAAGACAATCTTTCCACGGACCTGGGTGCTGGGGAAGGGGGGGATGTGGCTCAGGCGGTAATGCGAGCGATGGGGAGCGACGGGGAGCGGCCGATGAAGCTTCACTCGCTCGCCCCGTCGCTCACCTCCTGCCGTGCGGCTCGGTTCCTAACAGGCCGTGGCCCACTGCACGTCCGCGGCCAGGGGGTTGGGGACTCCTGCCTTACGGAGCGCAGAATGAGGGGAGGGACACTCGTCTTAGAAGACACCAGGTTGACTCTGGCCACAAGGAGTTCTGAAAGAGGAAATCCAGAGATGGGGCCAAGAGTGAGCACGGCCCTTCTAGGGGATCAGACTATGCAACCCCAAAATACACCACTTTGGTGTAAGGAGTTTTTGAGTTGGAGACTACTGAGAAAAAGCTAATATGCCGAAAAATCGCTCTCTGCCTGCCCCACATTTGCCTAAAAGCAGCCTCAGACTTTAAATCACTGGAGAGAACTTACCAGCCCAGAGATGGCACCCAGAGGAATCTACATAACAAACCTTACCAGAACAACCCCTATTTTCTCTTAGTTCTCCCCACATATTTGCCTTCCCACTCTTTGCTACCCTTGGAAGCCTAAAGCCCTTTTCCTGTTCCTTGTCACTTCTCTACACGTTTATTGTTCTTTGCTCAAATGTTAACTATATAAGCCTAAGTTCTAACCAACCCTCTGAGTTACTCAGCACTGAGTTTCTTCTGTGTGTATGCATACTGCACGTGCTATAAGCTCTGGTTTTCTCTTGTTAATCAGTCAGTTTAATTTCCAGGGCCCTAGCCAGAGAATCTAGGAAGTTGGAGAGAAAAGGGTTTTTTTTTTTCTCCTCTACACCCCCCAAAAGAGGCATCCTATTCAGGATCAAGAGCTCTGTTCCCTTCATAAGAAGTTGCATCCGCACCCTACACCTGGGCCCCGCTGTTTGTCCTGGTCCCTCCCCAGACTTACTGAACCTGAATCTTTGGGAGTGGAGCCCAAGAAACTGCGGTTCAACAAGCCCTCCAAGTGATTCTGATTTACCCTGCAGTCTCAAGTCTGAGGGGCACTATTTTAAGGAATTCCAGGCTTGCTGGCTCCTCCCCCTTGACCTGATTGGAGGATCCCAAGATACAGCAAAGTTCAGACTTTTGGGCCCATCACGGCTACAAAATTAGTGAGCAGCGTGGGCTGGGTCCTGCTGTGTCTTTCTGTTCTTTCTTCTCTGTCCGTCCTCATTCCTTGATTCTGAATTGCCTGACTGTGCACCCAGCAAAGCAACTTCTCAGCGAGCCACACATCTCTCAAGTGACCAGAAAGCCTCCTCTTGTATGTTGCCATCCTTGAAAGAGCCAAAGTTCAGCATAGGGAACCTCCAGGGCAGGGCCCTCAAACTTCACCTGGGGAGCTTGATGAATATACAGGTTCCTGGTCCCAGAGAGCCTGATTCCGTTTATCTGGGTGCGTCTCTGGAATCTGCAGTTTGAACCAGTTCCTTGGGTTCCTGAGGAGCAGGTGGTAGAGGGACCACTCTCGGGAAAACCCGTCACTTGGTGATCTGTCATGTGGAAACGCTAGAGGCAACATGTCCCTACCCTCCCAGAAATGAGCTGATTCGTATCTGAAGAAATCCGTCAAACACGTTAATGTCATGAATTAATGACTTTTAAGCAATCTGTGTAGGTGGCTAACCATGTCATCAGTCTTAATTCGCAAACACTGCTGAGTGCCTGCACATGGTAACAACGTGCCCAAACTCACATGTAAATCTCTCAAACAGAAGTTAGGTAGGTACCGAAGACTCTGGTGGGGATTACTCAGCAACCCAAGGGGTAGCATTAGGTTAACAGGATTGAAGCTGAAAAATCAACTGGACCATCAGGAGAGCATCTGTCCTGCCCTGTTTAGAGCCACACCGGAATTCAAAGCCAGTGCAGGGACCTGGGATAGAAAGCCCTCTTCTCTCTGAGGCAGGTGTGCAGCTCTTGAGGTCTGAAGTCACTCTGAAAAGGAGGGCAGTGGAACTGAAAGAATTCCCATCCCCCACCTCAGGCAAAGTGCTCACATGCCCACCACCTCAAATGTCGGGAGTACCTGTTACTTGGGAAGACAGAACCCAGACATTTCAGAGGTCACAGGATGTCTATCCAATACCCCTTCTTTGGGAGAACCTTTCTTTTCTGAGAAAACTGGATTTGGGAGGTTGCTTTTCCTGCTCCATTTGTCAGTCCCAGGAGCTCGAGGGCAGCATGCTGGCTGCGGTGACGATGAGAGAGAAGACCTGAGAGCAGCCTGCCCAGGGTTTGGTCAGCACAGCTGGCCGCATACTGAACAGTGCTCATTTAACGGCCTCTGTTCCAGGTACTGAGCTTCTCAAAGCCCATTCATCTCCACAGTCCAGACGTACAAGCTAAAACCGGTTACAAAAATACAGCCTGACATCTCTTATGCACAGAGGGCTTGCCATGGTTGTCAACCCTCCTGATCTCGCCCCTGCGGTCCCATTTGACTTCTGGACGACTTGCTCCCTCTCACCCTGCAGCGACGACACTGCCTCCATACAGCCTGCCCTCCACTCTGTGAAGGAAGCAGTCTGCTCCTCCTCTTAGACTGACTTGATATTTTCTTGCACTCTAATAATGTCTCTCTCAATTGGTCCACAGCTCCCAGACAGCAGGGACCTCCTTTTCCTTACGTTTGTATCTGTTTCCTCCTCTTCCCCCAGAGCCTAGCATGGTGCTTACACATAGTAGGTACATGCATATTACATGGAAATAAACTGAATCTCCAATGAATACTGGAATTATGCACAAACTGCAGGCTCTGGGCTTTGGGGTGCTGAGGAGGCTCAAACGAGGCAGCCCCAGGCAAGCAGAGGAAGAAGCTCCCACACAGAAATCAGACCCATACCCGGTACACAGTGGGAATAAAATAAGTGCACACTCTCCATCTCAAAGGCACTGAGTTTTCTGCAGAACGCTCATGCCTGCAAAGAGCTGCTTGGAGAAGGAGAGAAGTGAGTTTTCCACTTAACTATTTCTCGCCTACATCCATCTCCAAGGAAAGAATGGGAGGCTGATCTCTAGATAATTACGTGAACTTGAATTATTCAATTGGTTCTGCGAAATTGGATTCAAAGGGGGAAGAAGTTTAAAGGAAATCATTAAGCATTAATATGCCAGGAAAATTACCCTGAAATAATACATTTCAGCCCAGCCTGAGAGAAATTTGCTGGATGGTGAAACCACAAGATCTTCACTGGCTCATGAATGGAAATGATTCTGAAACACCTTGGAAGCTTGTGCAAAGTGCAAGAGTTCCGACTCAGCTGTACCGACAGGCCCAGAAATCTGCACTTTAACAACACTTGGTGATTCTGATGCAGGTGGCTAGGGAAATCAGCTTTGAGAAGCACAGCTGCAGGGCAACACTCCCTGGAACACCCACAGCTCTGTGGCACGGTTCTTGCTGCACCCAGGGCTTCAAACTAAGCAGAAGACGCGGGGAGGGGTGTCACTCACCTCCTGGTTGAAGTGTGTGAATATTCGGTCAGGCAGAAATGTGACCGTGATGCTCTCCTCCTCATTCAGCGGTGCAGAGGGCGAAGCATAGGGCTGAATCAGGACTCTTCCCAGGGGCACTGTGAGGGTTACTTCTACGTGTCAACTTGGTTAGGTGACAGTTCCCCGTTATTCAATCACACACTAGTCTAGATGTTGCTGTGGGGTATTTTGTAGATGGGGTAAACATCTCCAATCTGTTAACTTTAAATAAAGGAGATGATCCTTTATCTAGGCTCATCCAATGAGCCTAGGTGGGCCTCATCCAATCAGTGGAAGGGACTTAGCAAAAACTGAGGTTTCCTGAGAAAGAAGAAATTCTTCTCAAGACTGCAGCATTAGCTCCTGCCTGAGAATTTCCAACCTGCCGTGCAAATTTTGGACTTGCCAGCCTCCACAGTCACATAAGTCAATTCCTTGAAATAACTCTCTCTCTCTGCATATACAGGTACGTAAATATATACATACATGTATGTTAATATTTACATACATACGTGGACATGCATCTATTTGCATATATGCATTTATACATGTGCATATATGTGTGTATATTATATATTTCATATATATGTATAGAGATAGATACAGATATAAGTATAGATATTTATTATATACCGTACTGGTTCTGTTTTTTATGGAGAACCTACTGGTTCTGTTTCTCTTTCTCTGCAGAACCCTGACTGATAGAGGCATTTTACCCTTTCCCACACCAAACGTATAATGATGAAGGCTCCAGGCTTCAGAAAGCAGAAAATGAACATGTAAATATGTCCCTAGAAGGGACCACCTAAGAGAAGTGCAGGCTCAGGAGGCCTTTCCCACATCCAAGGGCTGCGGGAAGTTGGGGAGGCGAGGGCCTCGCTCCACTTCTTGCCTGCATGGAGCACTCCTGCTGACTTCCACAGCTGAATCTCAGCTGCTTCTCAGCCCTACCAGGCCAGATGCCAGCCTGAACCTCCCCACAGCTGCCTCCCCAGGCCCAGGCCTGGAATCGTTTCCTGAACCCTCAGCACTCCAGGGACAGCCACCATCCATCAGAGGGATGTATGCATCTCTTCTTGACCACAGACTCAGCCATCATTCCCACCATCACAGAGCACGGGTGCCTGGCACACCTGTACCTTACTGGGATTTTGTAGTCAAGTTTCCTTCTCTTCTAGAGTGACCCTGGGGGTCAGAGTCAGGTGCCAACTTGCAATTTGGCTGAGGTCCAAATCTGAACCAGGAGCTGGGGGCAAATGTAGAGCAGTGAGGCAGATCATGTGCTCAAGAGAGACCCCAGAGACCCAGCATTCTTCAAGCTATTGTTCTTCATCCATCGCCACACAGGAAGTAGGTGCCACTGCAGTGATTTGTGAAATGTCATTTCTTCTCAAAGTCACGTAAGCTCACAAACTATGTTTCCACAGGAATTCTGAAATGGCCGAACGAGAGAAGCAAAGTGCCTGCTCTCCAGGGGATCATACTCTGGTGAGGAGACATGGACCACAGACAAATAAACCTGTCCCAGACTGAGAGTGGCAAGAAGAAGATAAAAGAGTGGTGTGATCAGAGTGACTGGGCAGGCAGGGACATTAAATTCCAGGAACAGCTTCCATGAAAAGGTGACACTTAAGAAGCCAGCCACATAGAGACCTGGAAAGAGAGCTATTGGGGGGCGGGGGACAGAAAAAACAGCGTAAAATTTGAGACAAGTAGAGAGGTCAGCTCATAGCAAACTTGTATGCCAAAGTTTGCTTTGATAATTTTATAAATGACAGCACCAGGAGAGAAGACAACTTGGCAAATTCCTCAAACTACCCCACAGAGCATATTGATTTCCCCTGATGCCTAACATCAGGGGAAATGTCCAGCTAAAAAAGGCAATATGTCCAGCTAAAAAAACCTATATCCCTCAGCATCCCCTGCAGAGAGGAGTAGCCATATTTTTGGCCTATGAACAACCAAGTTCTGGTCTATACATACAGCAGAAAGAGAGTATTGAGTAGATGACGGGAGTTGGAGATTCTGGGGAAGTTTACTAGAAGGTGGAAGGAGAAGCAGGAAGAAGCTAATCCAACTGATATGCACCTTTTACCCTTCTTATCCTTCCTGCCTGGAACTTAGATGTGACAGCTGAAGATTCAGCAGCCAGTTTGTGCTCAAGAGGTCACCTTAAAATTCAAAGTCATACACTGACAGAACAGAAAGGTACAGGAATCCTGGGTCCCTGATAACTTCCTTCCATACTTGTACTTCCCACCTTATAGATTTCTCTTTAGATGAGAAAAATAACCCCCCATTTTTCTTATGACACCATTTTTTTGAGTCTACATTATTCATAGCTAAACTTACTATCTTATAATTTCTCTTTTTGTTTTCAAGCTTGACTCTGTCCCCAGATTACAGCTAGAAGCATGTTGAGCCATCATGACCAGCTTTTATGCCCACTCCTGCCACTTGTGCTCTTCTACCTACCTACTCCTCTGACATCTGTGGACAGAGCATCTGTTGCACTGATTTTCCTCCTTTGGATGCTGTGGTCAGTGCAGTCACAGAAGGGACCCCCTTTCCGGGAGGGGTGATGTCTCAGGTTTCTGGGTGGGGGTCCAGCTAAGCAGAACGAGATGGCCTCCTCAGACAGTAAAGCCCATGATCTGCATGTGGGATGCCTCCTCTACAGGCTTCACCTGCTTTGTACTCAATTCCAAAAACACAGTGATGAGCAAAGAGGAGGCCAAATCCCATGGGAGGCAAATGCAGAATGGGTTTTTTTTTTTAGTTAACACTATCTTATACATCAGGGGAATTAACTAAACATAACTATTTCCATCTGCTAAGTTTCCAGACATGCTCAAAAGAGTAACTCTTGCAATTTATCAGACATGCAATAAAAGCACAGGGAGAGAAGGCAAGAAGGAGGCAGTTTCAGGGCTTGGGAGGAGGCTTTTCGTGATGATGAGATTTTTCTGGGGTGGATATGGTTAGGCTTTGATTTACAATTTCGAATCTTTTCACCTCCCTGCACTGAATGGCAAGGTCTAGCATCAAGTAAACATTGAAGAGATGACTCAGCAACAGAGAGAACACTTTTAGTCCAAAACCAAAAAATATACGCACATCCTCAGGTTAAAGTTAAGAGATTTTTCCAAACTATCTGGTGAGAAGATGCTCTTGCCACGTTTAAAAAAAAAAAAAGTTGGAAAGCCTTTAGGAGATGAGCCACTTTGGTTTGAGATTGTTTTGCAGACCACCAAGACCAGGAGACGTTAATCATATAGTAGAGGGTTTCTCTAAATACACCGAATGAAAATTAAGATCACAGGGGCAATTGTTGGTGCAGCTCAGTACTTGTTCTTTGAACTTGGACAGATCTGAGTTTGAAACCACCTTCCACCTTTTTATAATCCACTTGTTAGCTGTGTGGCCATAGGCAAGGCACATAACCTTTCTAAAGCTCAATGTCTTCATCTGCCAAATGGGCATAATGATAGTAACTATGAAGTTTAATGTGCGAACCCAGCCCTGGTTAGTGATGTTCGTTGATTTTTCTTCGCTGGTTTATTTTAATGCCCTCCTTTCAGATAAGGACCTCCTGCTACAGAAGTCAAGCATCAAAGGCTAATCACTTGCTCCCACTGTCCTTGAGGCAGTGGAAGCGTCACTTCAGCTCAGCCATTCAGATGCCCCATCCTAAACCTGTGACTCCGGAGTGAGGGAAGTAGAAAAAGAGAGGGCAGCGTAGACTCCATTCTGTTGGTGACCATGGCTGCATCTCAGGTCCAGGGGCAACAGGCCATGTCCTAGGTCTCAGGGCCAGTGGGCATCCGGGGACTCTAACCAGACTAGAACTGTGGGTGACCATTTGTTCTGGCTGCCCAACTGCCCTTGCTCCAGGCCATAACCCAAATGAAGGTGCCCTGTCTTCCCATTTTGCTTCCTGATCTCCTTCCCATACATTCCTTTTCTGCTGAAATTAAGCAGGGTAGGTTTCTGTTTAGTGGAGACCCCATCTGGTACAGCGCTCAAGAACTGTTGAGCTAATACCATTGGGACTTTAGGGAGTTCACAAATGACATTTCTTTTCTTCTCCTCTGGAGTTAGGAACTAACTGACAAATAAGACCCAGATAACCGACAGACAGAGATCAAAATGTCACGTCTACTCTATTCTCTTACTGCAAATGCTGGGCTGGACGGCATGGCTTTCCAGTGCGACCACAACGAGGCTCTGAATCCTCTAGAAATAAACTAACAGCTCAGGCACACAGGCACACACAGAGCTCAGCACCATGGGGGCCCTCACCACCTAGGAGAAAGCAGAGGGTGGACAGAACACACCCTGCCTGCAAGCAGGCTCATCCCAAGAGGCGTGTGGTCATCCTCCAACTAGCGGCCCACGAGGGTGGGTTGGTCCACGACCTCCTGACCATTGCTCCAGGCAGGCTGGCTTCTTCACCCAGAAGCCTGCAGCAAGGGAAACGGGTAAATGGCAGACCCTTGCTGACTGGTTAGCGCATTTATCTAAAATATCATCTGCTTTTTAGTCATATCACTTCTGGCAAGCTTTTTCTTTTTATTGTAGGGTAGCAAATTTAACACTATCACTGTGATATTGTGACATAATAAACATATATTTGGTCTTCTTCCCTGGTTCTTGGCACAGAGTTCCTAAAACCCTTGGAATTTTCTTAGTGACAGGGTTAATAGGAATGTCTTTTGATAACTTCAGGAAGGGGTCTATTTGCCAGAGGTACCAGCCATGTGATTAGGGGGACGGAATTTTCAGCTTCACCCCCTGACCTCCAGAAAGGGGAGAGGGGCTGGAGGTTGAGTTAATAATCACCAGTGGTCAGGCTTCCCTGGTGGCACAGCGGTTGAGAGTCCGCCTGCCGATGCAGGGGACACGGGTTCGTGCCCCGGTCTGGGAAGATCCCACATGCCGCGGAGTGGCTGGGCCCGTGAGCCATGGCCGCTGAGCCTGCGCGACCGGAGCCTGTGCTCCGCAATGGGAGAGGCCACAACAGTGAGAGGCCCGCGTACCACCAAAAAAAAAAAATCACCAGTGGTCAATGACTTAGTCAATCGTGCCTACGTAATGGAGTCTCCATAAAAACCCGAAATAAAGGGGTTTGGGGAGCTTCCAGGGTGGTGAATGCAATCATGTCCCTCCCCAAACTGTGTGGACGGGAGCTCTTGCATTGGTACTCCTCTGGACCTCACCCTCTGCACCTCTTCATCTGGCTGTGCATTTGTATCCTTTGTAATATCCTTTATAACAAACTGGTAATAGTAAATAAAAGATTTCTCTGAGTTCTGTGAGCTGTTACAGCAAATCAGTGGACCTGAGGAGGGGGTCTTGGGAACTCCGGATGTGTAGCCAAGTCACACAAGGTGTGGGTAACCTGGCGACCCACTATTTGCAATTGGCATCTGAGTCTTGTGGATCTGAGCTCTCAACCTATGGGGTCTGCTCTAACGCCAGGCAGTTAATGTTGAATTAACTGTAGGATACCCAGTTGGTGTCCTCAGAGAATTGCAAAACTGCTTGGTGTAGAAAACCCACACGTTTGATGTCAGAAGCGTTGTGAGCAGAGAAACAGCTTTCATTTAATGCTTCACACCACAGAACTCAAAACCCCTGGGAGAAGTCAAAACTCCTGGCTTTCTATCTATTTCCATTTGAAAGAAAACTGACCACGCCATATTTCTCTTAAATATATGCACAGAAAATCGAAAAGCTGCCTAAATCATACTATCATAGAAATGCATGCTTTGGATTTCTAGATCAGAACGTAGACCTCAAAGGAAAAAAAAATCCCAAATTTGGATCTCTGACGAAAAAGTACAGTATGGAATTTCACTGTATCACCGCAGTTATCTTCCTCCCTGATAAAAGCCGTCTTCAGAATTCCATCCATATTTTAATATTTGGGTTTATATCAATGTAAAATAATTTAAATATGATCAAATGAGGTCACTGAAAATTCAGATTCAAATCAAGAAACGTATAAGGAGGATTGAAACTGTCTGATATATGGAAGGCTAACTGAGACAGTATTGAACCAGAATTCCCCAGAGAGACCGAACCAGAGAGTAGGATATGTACAAATATACATGCATGTATGTATACAGAATATATACAGGGATCTATTTTTTTTAATTGGTTTTTGTGATTGTGATGCTTGGCAAGTTTGAAACTCATAGGACCGACAGGCTGGAAACTCAGGCAGGATGCTACAGCCTTGAGGCAGAATTTCTTCTCCAGGAAATCTCCGTTTTTGCTCTTAGGACCTTCATCTGATTGGATAAGGCCCACCCCACTCTCTCCTTTACTTAAAGTCAACTGACTGTGGATGTTAAAACCATTTCTACAAAAATACCTCCACAGCAACACTTAGACTAAGTAGTATATCCTAGCCAAGTTGACATGTAAAATTAACAATCACCACAGGCTTAGCAGAACCCAGCAATTCATTTCAAACATTTTCCCCATGCCATATCCAGCCAAGTGAATTATTTGGCAAGGTACATGGATCATAAAAATTAATTTAATTAACGATGTCCTCTATTTCATTCATTTTTGCCAATATACTTATAACTTTACATGTATGCATGTGTGTGTGTGTATATATATATATATATATATAAAATGTGTGTGTGTATGTACATATACACATACACACATACATATATATGACCCAGGCATCCATTTACACACACACACACACACACACACACACACACACACACACACAATCTGATACTACATAACTTTCAAATGTGTTTGCTCCATACAGCATGGCAAATGTAGTTAATAACACTGTATTGCATATTTGAAAGTTGCTAAGAGAACAGATCTTAAAATTTCTCATCACAAGAAAAACAATTTTTGTAACTATGAATGGTGATGGATGTTAACTAGACTTGTGATGATCATTTCACATTATATACAAATATCAAATCATTATGTTGTACATCTGAAACTAATATAATGTTGTGTGTCAATTATTCCTCAGTAAAAAAAAAAAATGTATTTGCTCCAAAACTCTTCCCCTGCTCATGGCCTCCCCAAACTGGCTGTATTTTAAGTGAACATTTTAAATTGCTTCCCTATGGATGAGGCTTTTGAGTTCATTACATCTCCCCTTTTTTTGTTATAATGATGATATTTAACTTGCATTTTCATTTCAAACCATTATGTAGTTATTGTTTAGAGCCTAGAAAACTAATCTGCTCCCTGCCTGTCCCTCAGCCATCAATGACTTTGCTATATTGAGATGTAGAAAGAGGGACACTGCTATTTCACATCTAAGATGTGACTATAGTGCCCCAGGACATTTATTGTGATTTAACCTCTTATTTAATTACCTTGGCAAATGTGATTAAAAAAAAAAAACTAGACAAGAAAATCAGTTCCTGCTTCTCCACGATAAACACAGGTCAGACTGCAATTACGCATTACTACTAAAATTCAAAGCACAGTGAGTGAGACTTAATAATTTCTGGTATTTGGGGAGGACTTGTTTTTGAAGTGAAAGAAAAACCAGTGGAACTGCTTCCTTAACCAAGCCTCATCTATTTGTTTTCTCCAGACTTTATTATGATCATTCTGCTAGATAACGCCCAGGATAAGCCATAACTCAGGGTGATTTAATTAGCTTTAATAATAACACCTGCCCATGCTTAGTCCCTCTGGAGATTCATTGCAACATCAGGGCATAAACTGGCAAATGTCTACAATACGGAATGCCTGGTTATAACTCTCACCTCTGGAACCTCATAAAAATCAAAGAAATATCACCAGCCTCTTCCATCTTCAGTTTCCAATGCATTATTCTCCCTAGACCTCCCACCAGGTGATGAACGACACCCTCTTTGGGTCCAGCTGATACTCAACACACTGATATTGTCTCAGAAACATACTTCCTTGTTTTTTCCCAAAACATGTTTCTCTCCTTTGAATTGGTATTTACTTAGGTCCTTTTCATCAGTATAAAAGCTGTGCTAGTACAGACACCATCTAACTCTGTTTGCCTGTGAGTTGCCTTGAAGGAAACCAAATAGTTTGCCTGCCTCAGATCTCAAGGATGAGCTTGGAACTCTTTTTGCTTCATCAGGGAATGGTCCAGATAATTAGAAGTTTTGTTTTGTTTTAATAATTTGGGGTTATTTTATTTAATTATTTCCACTTGATCTGGAAAATAACTAATGAAAGTTTTTGCGACAAGGCAATATTTAGAAAGATTTACTAGTTTATACAATGTTTGTCTATGGTTTTAAGGAATTAAATATCTGGAGGATGAATCTGAAAACAGAATGGCTCCAGAGACCTTTATAAGTATATACCATCCTAACCAGGGCAAACTGCTTCCCTTATTTATTAAAATATGTTACATTTATTACATGTTTAGTCCCTCCATACCAGAGAGACGCATCACTGAATGAATAATAGCAAAATATCAGATAACTAAGTTTGATGAGACACTCAAAGGACAATGTAACTTCCAAATATTTTTTCACAAAATTCTGACACCTTTTCAAGTTGGTCAGAGCGCACATTTAAAATCTATATATATTTTTTAATTTCACTTTAGTAACTGATGAGTTGTCCACACTCTTGGAAACATTAGAGGGGCATAAAAAATTCTTCTTTTGTAGCTATCAATATATCAGTATGTGAACCATCTGAGCAATAATCTACATTTTCTAGAATAGTCTCCTCTGTAATTCTTGGGGACAAGACACAGAGATTCTGTTTACAAAGAATTAGCTGCTGATTTTCAACAGCTGAACTGATAAGCACAACTAAACACAAATATTGTGTATGACAACAATTTTTCCTGAAGGATCTCAGCAAAAAAAAAAACATAGCTGGTGATGGGGAAGCTCATACAAGGTTGAGTAGCTGGGATTGACCTTTCTTTGGGGGTACATATAGTGTTGGTAAAAAGTGGGTAGTCAGTATCCCCCTAAGAAAAAACAAAAGAGCAAAAACATGAAAGAGAAAAAGGAGAGAAGGAAGGGAGGTGGGGAGAGAGCAGAGAGGCACAGGATCATCTTTTGCATGATCACTGGAGGAAATCCAATTTACTTTTTGCCATTTTGAAAATAAAATTCGGGATAACACTGAGAAAGGGGAGGGACTTCGCTGGTGGCACAGTGGTTAAGAATCCACCTGCCAACGCAGGGGACACAGGTTCAAGCCCTAGTCCGGGAAGATCCCACAGGCTGCGGAGCAACTAAGCCCGAGCATCACAACTACTGAGCTCGTGCTCTAGAGCACACGAGCCACAACTACTGAGCCCACGTGCCGCAACTACTGAGCCCGCGCACCTAGAGCCTGTGATCCGCAACAAGAGAAGCCACTGAAATGAGAAGCCCGCGCATCGCGACGAAGAGTAGCTCCCGCTTGCCGCAACTAGAGAAAGCCCGTGCGCAGCAACGAAGACCCAGTGCAGCCAAAAGTAAATAAATAAATACAATTAAAAAAAAGAAGAAAGGGGAAAACATTTCTTAATAAAGGGAAATAAAGAATGAAGATCCTATGACTGCCTCAGGACAAGAAGCTCTTTCTCCAAGTGTCAGGCTTCAAGTACCCCAGCATCAAGCTAGAGCCTTGTTTTCTGTCTCCAGAAGTTAACAGAAGAGGAGAGAAAATAAAAATGAAGATTAAAAAGGCACAAGTAAATGAGGGGCTACCCCACAAGAATCAAATCCAATCAAATGAAAGCTTCCAGAACTCCAACTCAAAGCTCTATTTAAAATAAAATAAGATTAGGACTAAAAGCAGATTTCCAATGAGCTTATCTCATACATTTTAAAGAAGTGTCAAAAATTAGTAAAACTGGCTATTTGGTAATGGTAAACAGGGAGAACTGAGGAAAGAGTTGCTTGGTTGAATTAAGTTTTAAAAATTTAAATACTTTAAAAGTATTAGTGTATGAGACCAGTGTATGTGAGATTAGAGGTCTAATCTGCATTCAATTCACAACCAATTAGAGGTCTAATCTGCATTCAATTCACAACCAATTCCCGCCCTCTCCTGCCCCATTATGCCTGGCTTTAATCCAAATGCTTGGCTGTTCTTTCCCCCTGGGTTCATGTCACCCATGGAAAGGACTTGCCTAGATTAAGAGCCAGGTTGTATTTATTTGTTACTTACCTACATATTATGCACTGCCTCGTTCCATATACGTATCAGAGACATTTTCCAGAAACAGAATATCAAAACCAGCTAAGTCAACCACCACAAGTAATACAAATACTGTTACTGACCATTAAGTGACCAAGGAGCTTTTCTGTTGGTCAAGGTAAAACATGATGGGAAGGAACAAAATTTTCACTTGATCATCTGTCAGATTAAAACAGAAACATACATATCATCCTAGATTCCTCAGTATCCTTCGTTCTTCATAACCAGTTAGGCAAAGGGTAACCACCCTATCTCGCTCTTTCCATCCCTCCTGTCCACTTCCACCACAATCGCTCCAACTCAGCCTCAGCACAGCTCCCCTTCAATCTTCCAGTAACCACTTCTCAAGCTTCCCGCCCCAGCGCCTTCCAGGTGCCTCCCTCCACCTGCCAATCTGACCATCTGATCACATCATTGTCCAGTGGACATCCTCAGCATCTACACCAAGCTTCTAATACTGGGGTACACCTCCCCAGTGCATACTAAGCATTGTGCCAACTCTTAGGTCTACAGGAAGCTAAAGAACAAATACAGCACACCTTCCTGAAGCTATGATTTTACTTAAAAACTTGGGAGGGAAAACTCTCTTTTAACGTATATATAACATGGAGTTACTTTGAAAAGGTTGTATAAGAATTTGGGATAAAACCGAAGACTTTAAAATAACGCTGTTCCTGGCTGGCTGTATGGACTCAGCCTGCAGAATGTGTTTACTATTCTGTGCTGTGAGGCTGCTTCTGAGAAAATGTTGGAAAGGGTTTGGATATGACAAAAAGTCTGAACTCTATTTATGCCCTTTGACACAGCAATCTCACTTATGGAAATTTATCCTATGGAAATCAGCAGTCATATGCCAAAGATACAGGCAAAGGGTGATTCATCACAGCATTATTTATAATAGGAAAAAGTTGGAATAACTTAAATGGCCACCACTCACTTTTATCTGTACATGCAAGGAGATACTTTGTATCATTTTACAAGATACGGCAGAAATATGTAAACCGACATACAAAATATGTTCAGGATATACTGTTAAATGAAAAGTCTAATTAGAAAATAGCATTTTATTGTTCATACATAGAAGAACAAGTAACAAGACATAAGATTGGTCATCTGTGGGTGGAAGGGATGGTTGGTGACTTTTTTTGTTCTTTTTGCTTAACTATATATATATATATTTGTAATAGACATGTATTGCTTTTATAATAGACATAAATAAAGGGATTTCTCTCTGTGGGGAGTGGGAGGAGGGAAAAAACTCCAACTTTTTGCACCTGATCCACATCACTCGTGATCTATCCCCTGCCTACCTCCCTCAGTTTCCTGTCCTGCTTGCCCACCCTGGTCCTTCACCCACGGATAATACTGGAATAACTGTGGCTTTACAAACAGGAGACATTCTCTCATACCTCTGTGCTTTCCAGGTGCTTCTGTCCCTGCCTGACATGTCCTTTAACTTTCTAACTTGACTAGCAACCTCTCCTGACGCTAACTGGCTTACCATTGTGCCTTCACATCGAGAGAGAACATTCTGGCCACACAATTCAGTTGCCTGACACCTCTTCACAATAACAGTCCTCGGTGTCAGTTCATAAAGACTCTGCTCTGTGTGCTTGGTCAGTGTGAGTCACTCCTGACAGGCAGAGTCACTCCAGGAGCTTCCCCACACCAGGGATTTCAGTTCGCACAGCTGATGCCCAGGTGCCCCGTCCTGGTAAAAGCAGCAGATATCCTGGGAGCCTTGTTGAAACAGCCAACCCAGTAACCTTCATCCCTGGGCAACAAGCCACCCCAAGATCATTCTTTTGGCCAGGTTGGAGCCCCAGTTTCCCACAAACGTCATGGATAATCTCAACAACTTAGTTATTTGATGAGCCAGGGAGCTTCAATTCAAAACCAGTAACAGAGATTTCATCGTACTACAGATCAATGAGAGAACGGCAATGCGCAGAGATGTCTGTGTACTTTCATTCCTTCACTCAGCATATAGGCTTGAGCACTGAGTGTGTGCCAGGCAGTGTTTGTGTGTGTGTGTGTGTGTGTGTGTGTGTTTAATAAAGAAAACACAATTTATGCCCTCACTGTGGCTTATTCAGTCTAACTTTTTGACCTCTCCAGTGAAGAATCATATTCCTTAAGGCAATCTTTTGTTTACCAAGCTGCCTCCAACTTCAAACACAAACAGGGGAAAAAATACATCAGGAGCAGACTTTGAGCAAGAATCCTGACAAGTCTTTGTTTCTAGGAACTGGCAGAAACTGTACCAGCTTCCAAGCCTCCAGGCCTCCTTGTCAGAAACATCATTTCTAAAGCTCCATCACTCCAATACATGATGCTGGAGGTACAGCTGTATACAAATAGCCTGCTGTGAGCAATGATCTTCAACCTGACACGTATCTGGCCTTAGTCATCTGCTGCATTTTGCTTTATGAAGCAGCAAAGTGTCTAAGGATTTCCCTCTTGCTTTTAGAATGAATTTTTAACACATCTTCAGAAAGGAAGCCTTTGTCAGCACTGTTTATACTCTTGACCGCTTTGGAGAGGAGAGAAATGGCAGCCACAGAAGCACGTAACTCAAGCTAAAAAGATCCAAAGGGGGGAATATAAAACTCGGAGATGAGACTCTTCCTTTTGCAGGTGATCAGGACAGATCTGAAGCCTCTGCCCAAACAGAGCTACTGCCAAGTGTGACAGTGGACCCAAGCTTGCAACAGAGTTCATGGCCTAAGCTACATATTTTCAGTCCCACTGAGTAACCAAAAGTAATCAATGGTGATTATCATAGAGACATTATGCTTATAGCTCAGTCTCTTGTCTACACTGCCTCTGCTTCAAGAAGAATGAATATTAAAAAAATTCTCAGTCCCACTAGTAATCACGGAAATGCAAATTAACACCAAGAGGTGTCATTTTTCACCTGTCAAACTAGTACAGATTTTAAAAATGCTATTACCCAGTGTTGACAAGGGTGTAGGGAAGGAAGCACTCGGACATTCTGTTAAAGGGAGTGTAAACTGGTGCAGTTTTTTGGAAGACAATGTGCCAACACGCATTATAAACTTAAAATTTTGTATATGTATGAGTTTGAGGGTTTTTTATAGCTGACAAAACAGAAAACCTAATTCCTAATGACTTGACCAATGAGGAAATTTATAATCTCACAAATCAAGCGTAGTCGTAAAGCGCTTCAGGCCTGGTCAATTCGGAAACTCCAAGACGTCAGCACAGACCCACGTTCTCACCGTCTTTCCGCTCTGCCAGCATGAGTCTGCTGGCTTACGGTCCTCACAGTCACAGAAGGGCTCCTGGCAGCCCACTTGCACACACCAACATCCAAGAGCAACAAACAAACAAAACCCTGCCTCTCTTTTGGTCTCTTTAACATGTACGAAGTCTTCTCCAGGAGCCCCCTAGAAGACGACCCCCTTTACCATTCCACTGGCCTAATTCAGTGGTTCTCAAAAGTGTGGTCCTTTGACCAGCAGCAGCAGTACCTGGGAACGTCTTAGCAATGCCATTTCTCAGCCCACCCTGGACCTACTGAATCCAAAATCCTGGGGTGAGGCTGATTCTCTTGCTCCAGTTTGCGAACCACTGGCCTAAGCCAACCAATTTGACAAGGGGAATGGAATTGCCTTGGTTGGCTTTAGACTAATCATGATCCGTTCCCTTGGCCTGGGGATAGGATGGGCTCTCCTGAGCACAGGATCTTGCCTCACTGACCTCCATCCGACCTGCCCACTTGCATGATGAGCCCTGACATGCTACATTCTGTAGCATTAGGATGTTTTCAGCTGTGAGGACAGAAAACCTAACCCCAAATGTCTTTAACAATGAGGAGGTTTATTGACTCGTATCATAACAGGTGTTACACGTAAGGGATAATTCAGATGTTTACCTCTCTAAACTGTAGGTAAGCTTCTTCCTCTTTTATTCCTCTTTCTCTTTGTGGGGGATGGAGGAAGGAGTGAGACGCTGTGCTGGTTTTTAAATATATCAACAAATTTTCTGATATTCCTCCATTCAAAAAGCGAAGCTGAATTCCGCCCTTATTGAGTGTGGGCTGTACTTAATGACTCACCTCTAACAGATAGATTGTGGTGGAAATGATGGTGTGTGACTTTCAATACTAGGTCATAAACGAGACTATGGCTTTCTCCTTGCTGCTCTCCTTGGATCTCTTGCTGTGGGGGAAGCCAACCACCAGGCTGTGACTACCAAAGCATCTGGGGGAGAGGTTCATGTAGAAGGAACCCGGGCCCTCTGCTCACAGCCCGGCACCGCCTTGGAGGTGAATCCTCCAGGCCCAGCCAAGCCTTCAGATGACGGTGGCCCTGGCTGACACCTTGACTGCAGCATATCACTCGTGAGACACCCTGAGCCATACCATCGAGCTAAGCTGCTCGATAACTCTCAACCCACAGAAACTACGGAATAAGGTTTGGGTGTTTTCAGGACAACAAGTTTTGGGGTGATTTGTTGTACAGCAATACATAACTAACAGAAACCCCTAGTAGAATGACTTGGACTTCCGGGGGCCCACTGACTTCAGTTTTACTTTGCAAACTTTTCTTCTCCCCAAGATGTGTGTGATTCCCCGACAGGGGTGGGTTGGGGGTAACTTAACCCCTGTTTTCTTTCTACGCTGAGGCCCCGTTACTGGTTCTGGTCCATCATGTGGCAAACCTCTTCCTTTCTTGTGCTGACTATTTCTCTTTTAGATACCCTGGCGTCTCTTCCTGAATCCAATTTCTTTAGCCTCTTCTTGCCCTTTGCCACTTTTCTACATTCTAGCATAGACCTACTGGAAAGAAACTGCATCTCACCCTACGGCAGTGACTCTAGTGGTAGAAATTTCTAGCCATGTCTCAAGGGTGAAGGAGAAGTTAGAAAGGCTTGTGATTGAGGGCAAGCTTGTGGGCAAACTTCAAATCCCACCTCAGAAGAAGGGTGGGGTACCTGCTGAGACAACAGCATTTTCTGGACATTTAAAGCAAACTGACCTGACCCTTCCTGTAGGTGACAGTTCTTCTGACTTAGCTAAGGCTGTGCTTCTGTTCTTCCCAGAGTAGAGGTGGCCAATGACTCCAGATCTGTGTTTCTAAAATGTGCCCAGAGAAGCTTCCAGGCCCAGCAGGGTCAGGGGTATCGTGGGGAAAGGATGCAGGCCCACGTGATGCTTACACACTGCACAGGAGCCTGTAAACAACAAGACCCATGTCTGGGGCGCTCAGACTAAAACCCAGAGCCTAAGTCTGTGTTTCCCAAAGGGTGGAAGAACTACCTGGGAGTGCTTGTTAAAAGCACAGCTTCCCCGACCCCATCCATGGTCCACAGACTGAATCTCTGGGGTTAAATGTCTGCATTATTTTTTTTTAAGTTCCATGATGTATATTTAATATATTTAAAATTAGGGGGCTCATTCTGTCTTGACCACTTCAGATTAAGAACCCTGGACCATGCATTACTCAGAGTATTTCCTTAATAAGAGAGATTTTCAACAGGGAAAAAAAGGTAGTTATGTACCTGGCTGATGAACAATGAGATTTTTGATCACTGTGATTTTCACATAACATTAATATTTTAACATTAACATAACATTAATATTTCTCAGGAGCTTGGAAGAGAAACTAGTTCTCTGCCTCACTTAAATTTCAGATCGACCATCTACTGGTACATGTCTTTCAGAGTTCATCTCTAGCCTGTGCGTTACAGCCATTTAGGGTTTAATTGTTTATCTCATGCTCTCAGCACTCTATCTTGCAGTGAAGGCATCCCGAGAGGTCCACGTGTCTGAGACCACACAGAACAGCGCCAAACTCCACTGGGAGAGGCCCAAGCCCCCCAAATGTCTGCATTAAGAAGCCTTTGGGCAATAGTGAGGCACCCTAACTTTTGAGAGCTGTGGCTATTTTTGTATGATTTACAGACAATAAAATGTATGGATCCCAAGTATTCTCTTCAGTGATTTTTGACAGTTGTGTACCCCTGTGAAACCACCACCCAAAACATGGTGTAGGACACTTCCATCACCCCAGAAACCCCTCTCTTGCCCCTTTCCACTTAACCCCCTCCCCCAGCACACATGACGCCAGAGTTTCTACCATCACAGAGAATTTTTTTCCAGAACTATCGCTTCTGAAATGGTGAGCCTTAAAAAAATGAAAGAAGTCTGTCATTTAAGAGCTCTAAATGAACCACTTCTGTCTGGCAGGAGAAAGAGATTTCAATAGACCATCTCAGGAGACTGTTCCATTTTCCTAGGAAAACCAGCCAAGTGGACCTTTTAGTGATGCGAATAGAGAGCCTTCTGAATTGGCAGTGTGGTTGGAAACGTGACTCTGAGGGGCTAAACGTACTGGGAGGGACAATGTTGAAGGACTCTGTGTTGGAGGCAGGGCTGCAGCTCTTAAGTGCTGTGGGAAAAATGTGCCAAAGACAGTGGAGGAGTTCCTGTGACATCTGCCCTCCCCAAGCCCTCTGGAAGGGGGTGGTAAGGGCTGAGGGCAAAAGGTGGATGGGATCATTTTCATGAGAGACCTTGTGGCACTCTGGGCTCAAACAAGAGAACCCAGCATCCCCGGCAAGAGTGGCTACAGGAATGGCATTTTTTCTTATCATGCGTCCTAAATAATGTATTGCTGACATCTGGGGAAGCCTCTGATATTTGCATATTTATTTCATATCTGACCACCTCACTGAATGAAGTGTCTTATTAGTTCTAGTAGCTTTCCACAAATTCACCAGGGTTTTCTAGATGCATAATATCTTCTGAAAATAAGGACACTTTTATTTTTTCCTTTCTAACTGCTATAATGGTTTTTCTCCCCCTGCCTTATCACTTTGGCTCTTATTAAATTATTCAAATACTCTTTACAATGAAGATACCGGTGGTGAATTTTTGACCACCCGGAAATGACAGATTTGGGAATAGAGCAGCTATAATCAGAATAAACAGAATACAGGCCACATCAGCCTTTCAAGGTGTGACATGGTAATGACTGCTGGGGAGTGAGAAAACAGAGAGAAGGGACATATCTGAAAGAAATTTTAGATGAAAGAATGTTGGATTGTGATAAGAGAAGGCAAAATCAATGTAGACCACGGCTCCTAATGCTGGTGGTTCCGTTGACAATAACCATGAAAGAGCTCTATTTTGAATCAACCCTGGTATCCCTTATAACTTATCTTAAAAGAGGTGAGAAGGAAATTAAGTATGCATTTCAGTTCATGGCAGACTTACAACTAAGAATTTGAGACAACTAGCAAATAGCTTTTTTTTCTACTGTGTATCCTTGGTTTAACTCTTTTTTTTATTTATTGGAGTATAGCTGCTTTGCAATATTGTGTTAGTTTATACCGTATGGCAAAGTGAAGCAGTATACGTATGCATATATCCCCTCTTTTTTGGATTTCCCTCCCATTTAGGTCACCACAGAGCACTGAGTAGAGTTCCCTGTGCTATACAGTAGGTTCTCATGAGTTATCTATTTTATACATAGTATCAATAGTGTATATATGTCAATCCCAATCTCCCAGTTCATCCTAAACCCGCTCCCCCTTTTCCCCTTGGTATCCATATGTTTGTTCTCTACATCTGTGTCTCTATTTCTGCTTTGCAAGTGAGATCGTCTATGCCAGTTTTTTCAGATTCCACATATATGTGTTAATATACAATATTTGTTTTTCTCTTTCTGACTTACTTCACTCTGTATGACAGTTTCTAGGTCCATCTCCATGGTATAACTCTTAACCTACCAACAAGCAAAACATGTTATAAGAATTACCACTTTATTTTGATTATTCCAGTTTGAAAAGAAATCTTTCTTTTCCTTTGGGATTTCAAATGCATCACAGAATTAGAGTGGTGGTTAATATGCCCACCTCAAGTCAGTTTGTGCCATATTAGCATCAAGAGCTCACAAAGAGCCCCATTTTATCATTAATATTTCAAATGTATTTATTTTGGCTCCTTCACCCAGCTCCTAATTCTCTTCCCATTCCGCTCTATTACACTCTTGTTTATCTAACATATAGCTGCCCCATATGGCTTCATTTACACCCAGAGGCATTCTTAACAATACATGACTAGCGTGGATGATTCTTGTTCCACAATCAGTATTGTGCTGGGTATATCATTTGGCTTTTTACTTTTTTCATTCAGTATTACATGTTTGAGATTTACTGATGTTAATATATATAAAGAGTATTGAGATTAACAATAAAATGAATACCTGGTGATCTATCACCTGCTGTTAGATTGTCAGTACCATAGAAATAAGGTGCCCCCAATCCGACCAAACTTCCTCACACAATAGGTAACTGGATCCCAAATTTTTGCTTATTATTTCCTTACCTTTCTTTACTGGTTTTTGCCATATATATTATATACTCCAAAATAATGTGTTATCTTCTTTTGCATGATTTTCAACTTTACATAAATGGAATTATATGTATTCTTTTTTTAATTTTTATTTTATATTGAAGTATAGTTGATTTACAATGTTGTGTTAGTTTCAGGTGTACTGCAAAGTGATTTAGTTATACATATACATATAACTATTCTTTTTCATATTCTTTTCCCATATAGGTTATTACAGAGTATTGAGAATTATATGTATTCTTATGCAACTTTTTAAAATCAACATTATGTATGTGAGATTCATTCCTGCAGATGGTTGTAACTGTTGTAATAACATTTTCATAGCTGTACATCATTATTTATCCATTTCCCATCCTCAGACGTTTGGGTTGTTTGCAGATTTTTACTATCACAAAGCTGGTAGGAATACTCTTAAGCATATGTACAGGAGGGTCTCTATGCCACAAAGTGGAGTTGCTGGGTTAGGAGTACACACATCGTCCACTTCACTAGATACCAAATTATTGTCCAAAGTGGTTGCAGCAGTTGGCATTCCCACCAGCAGAGAATCAGTATTCCAATGGCACCAAGCTTCTCAAAGTCTCAACAGTGTCAGAGTTAAACTTGTGCCAATGTTGTAAAATACGGCTTTAATTTCAATTGCTAACCAATGAACTTGACAATCTTTTTATATGTTTATTCAGTGTTTGGTGAAGTGACTGGTCGAGGCTTTTGTCATTTTTTCTGTTGGGCTTGATTGGTACATAGATGGTAATTTTAACAGCTGTATGATATTCCTTTTTACATACTACATTTATCAATTCCTCTTACTGCTGCCTATTTAATTTATTGCCAACCCTTTGTTATTATAAACAACCTTGTGATAAACATCCTTGTACAAGTCTCTTTGTGAGGTAAGAAATTTCCCTTGAAGTGTAATGGCTGGGTCTTAGAATATGTGCATATTCAGTTGCTCTCCCAACAGCAGCACCAATTGACCATGCTCCTGCAAGGGGATGAGGTTTCCCATTCATTCTCCTGCACGTTTGCCAGCACTTGGTATTACCCACAAAGCAACTTTAGGTACATACTGTCTCATATAGTTTGTAAATAGTCCTGGAAGGTAGAAAATTATTTTTCCAGTACTTTACAATTTGCAAAGCACTTTCATTTGCATTATCTACCCTGTTTTATGCTCAAATCCTGTCACTCACTCCCTTGCAAGTCATACGCAAAGAGCAATGTATTTTCATCCTCTAAATCCCATGTGCTGCTTCACACTTTCACATAAATACAGGTGTCTTGCCCACCCCAAGTACCCCCCAAAATATTTCCCAAATGCTGTTCAGTCATGAGCTTTTCTTTATCCCATACCCGGGGGAAGCATATGAAACCAGAGATCATTCTCTGTCATTGGGGTCATCAAAAAGGAGGATGTGACTTTGTCACCCTCTCCCAGTGGACCCTGCCTCCTCCCAAGCCACAGAAGGTGGGAGGTTGCTCAAACATGAGAAGATGTCTGGATACTGTTCAGCCAAAGAGGACAAGTTGCACAGCAAACAGATTATAAACAGGTCAGTTAAGCACACAGTGCTCCAGCCTTTTCTCCCTAAACATAATCTTTCTCTTCTTGTTTTCGTCACCCAATGTCTGGTGATGAGTTTGGGATAAAGACTGAGCTATAGTATCATAATCACTCAAGCATTCCTACCAATGGAAGCTCGCTCATGAGCTATTTATTTTTCTAGAGCTTTGTGACTGTGTTCCTTACGTTGGCAATATGTCATCCTAATGATTTTATTTTAACAGTAATGAATTATGACTCTGCTCCCTCAGCAAGGCATCCGGCATCCCATTTCAATCCCAAGTGAATCGGTGTTATAGTAATGAATACCAACTTCATCAATAACATTAGGGAATATAAAATGGTGTTCTCTAAGTCACTGTCATCTCTTTCTGTAATCTTTGCATTCCATCATTTTGACAAGTAATTTCTAGATTTAGCTTCCTTTTTATTTACAAAACATCCATGCATGCCTGCCTGAATTATAACTTCCAGTTTCCAATTTCACTAATAATTTTTGAGCACCTGGTGGGGCCTTTTCACCCAACAACGCTACTGTTTGTTACTGAGACAACCTGGGCTCGGAAAAGTGAAGTCATTTGGTCAAGGTCCTGGAGGTGGAGCCAGGACTTTAGTGCTGGGTTTAGACCTCAAAATCTAGTGCTTTTTCCACTATGCCACACCCCAACCTTGTAGAGTTCTGCTGTTGGTTTTTAAGTTTCACATATACAATTTCTGAATTTTAATATAATTTTCTTTATAATCCTGAAGAAATTTGGGCAATATCACTTCACCTACGCTATTTGAGTCCCCACAGAGTGAAATCCAAGCCAACGTTCCATATGGCTGGCATCTTGTCACATTCCTCAAAGATGTGGATTGGACGTTGTCAAACTCAACCAGCTTCTGCTCTCTGAAAGGCAGGGTGGAGAGATTTCCACCACCAATCAGTTGCCTTAATGGACATTTTCATTCCCTTTCCCTGTGAGAATCAATTCCAATAGATCTGAATCTCCAGATTTCTAGCTACACAGCTTTAGATGTATAGATTCACGCTTTTGAATATCTTAGGATTCTGTCTGGAGTGGGTGAGAATACCCCGTATTTTCAGGTTTCAAGTTTCAATCTTCTGCTAGGAAATTTGGTTTTCAGAGCAGTATGGCAAACCCAAGGAATTTTGACTCAGATTCAGCTAAACCTACAAGATATCAGAACTTTAAAAGAACATGATGAATCATTTAAGATAAGGAGTCTGCGGATAGGCAGAGTTAGATGTCATAAAATTGTCATTGGAACAAGTGCACTCTCTTAATTTTCTTTTCCTGGCCCCTGTGCCTTTATGATCGCTATTCCCACTGTCTGAGAAGCAGCCCAACTCCTCTCTCCTCACCATGGCTCTAGCTGCCTGTAAAACTCCCGGTTCAGAAGCCACATCCTCGTGCCTGAAATCTTTCGGATATCCACACCAGTCCCTTGTGATTGTTTCTTCCTGTTCCCACAGCAGCATGTGCATGTGCCATCACTCATTCACCCAGCAAATATTCGCTGAGGATCTACCACACATGTGCCAGGCACCACCCTCGGCCCTGGGATACATCCAGGAACCAACAGACAAAAATCTTGCCGTGTGGAGATTACACTTCAGCTGGGGACCACAAACAACAAACATAACCTGTAAATGAAATACAGTACACTGGACAATGATGAATGCCACGGGGAAATTTAGAGCAGGGGAAGATGGGTCCAGAGCAGAGGGGTGAGGAAGGGCCTTCCAATGTAAAAGAGGGGGTCAGGGTAGACCTCACTGAGTAGATGACATCTGAGCACAAAGCTGAGGGGGGATAGGGAGTTACCCATGTTGGGGAGGAACATTACAGGCTGAGGACCAGATAGTAACAAGGGCTTAGGGCAAGAGACCCGTTTGCCCGGGGCAAAGTGATGAGCAAGACAGTGCTCACAGAGGCCATGGGGACCGGGCTGTGGCAGCCTGGTTGGCCATTCTGAGGAGTTGGGGTTTTGTGACAAGAGAAATGGGGAGACATTAGAGGATTTTGAGCAGATGTGATCGGAATTCTGAATATCTTATCAGGACTTCCTATTGGATAGATTATGAAATATGATAAAGGATGGTCCTGGGGTACGTTCCCCCATGACAGCCCTTATCATACTGGGTCATACATGTTCATTTATGTGTCTTTCTCTCTTACTGGACTGTGACTTGGTTAGGACAGAAGCTGTCTTTGGATTCCCAATGTCCAGCCTAGGGCAGGACACACAGCAAGAAATGTGTGTTGAGTCTGATGGTTGGAATGAGTGTGTCTCAGCCATGAGTTTTATTAATGGACCGAGATGGGCTTTTTGGCATCACTTGGGAAAACTAGGCAGAGGCGGGGAGAGAATCTCCATCCAGCCCTCAGCTTCTCCTCTCTGGATAGGTAAGTCACCAGACACCACTAACACTCTTCTTCCAGGGGTGGATGTGTGAAGTGCTGGCTACTAATGCCCTCTTTGCTCACGAATGCGGTGGCAGATGGAATTAAATTTTTATATCTCCTGATACCTAGGGGGAGACATCTGTCTTTTCAGAGTGTTACAACTGGAATTATTTAGAGCCAAGGAATTTCCCCAAAGTCTAGTTTCAGTCGAGCAGGCTTATGAGGACTCAAGAAGGCTTTAATGCCGAGTGGGAGTAGCGCCAAGATGCCCACCGGACTGCCAGGAGATGCCCCTCTCTGGCAGCCTCAGCTCTCCTGAAAGCAAAGGTGTCAGGATGAATTACAGTTCCTTCTGGGTGCCAAGCACGTCCTCTGACCCTGTTCTGTTTTGTCCCTTCACTATCTCTGAGGGCAGAGTGAAAAAGCCACTGGGAACAGCATCAAAAAGAGTTTATAGAAGGTATATATTTCAGAGACTGGAGTTGGAACAGGTGAAGCATGGAGTAAATATGGGCATGGTCCAAGAGTGACAGAAGGTGCTCTTCTTGGTCCCACCCCACCCCCTTGCCTGTCTGTGAGGGAGGTCTGCAGTCAGGACTGGATTATCCAGTGAGCAAAGGCAGCAGCAAAGAAGGGAGAGTGAGGAGAAATTTTAAAATCCAGCAAGAAGCCAAACGTCAACATGTATGTAAGTGTCATGTCATTTTGAAAAATAATGGTTTGTGGTTTAATGTCAGTCTTACTCTGAATTCCATATGCCAATGGCATGGTAAGCTTTTCAGTCTATAGAGTTTCTAATCTGTTCCCATCAACAAACCTGGAGGGCTTCTCAAAGCTGCATTTTAGGCATAAGAAATAAAACCCCTTCATCTGATTCTAAAGGGCAAGCTCTTCTATGTGACAAATTCTATGAAGCTTCCAAAGACCAAGGAACATCTGGAGCTTGTCAGCATTGGGAAGAGGGTATAGGGTCAGTTACAAGATGACCACAAAGCTATTCTACCTGGCTCTCAGGACCATCTCTGGAGTCCAGCCACTATCACATGTGTCTGAACTGCACGGTGATCCTTGCCACCTTCCCCAAGATGTGCACGCAGTCTGTCCACAGTGGGCCAGGACAACCACTGGCCCTCAAGAGGGAAGGTATTCCTGCCCTCAGTGGAACTACCACCAAGTATTATTTATATAGTTCTTGCGCTCCTTGACACTTGCTATACTGCATTATGCTATTTATGCTATTTTACGTTATGCTATTTATGCTCTTTGAAGCAGGGATGGATGTAGCACTCTGCCACCTTCCTCCCCACTCACCCATGATAGATGTTATATTTGATCACAGTGTTTTTACCACTGAGCCCAGACTAGATCTCAACATTTTCTCAACACACACTCCAGGCAGCCACTACCAACTGACCAACCAAATGGCAGTGGCATGTGACATGAAGCCTGTCTTTCATCCTAATTCTGACGGTCAGCTTTCTGAAGGGCAGGAACCATGTCTTCTGCATCTTTGTATCCCATATAGTACCTACCCCTGTCTCAGATACAGAAAGCAACTTAGACCAATTTTCCACTCCAGAACTTTAATATACATTCATCAAACCTTCCCCAACAATGTGGGAATACAGAACCAAATCAGACTTGGTCTTCCACGTCCAGAATCTTAAGAGTCATTCAACAAACACTTATGAGACCAACTCTGATGACAGCATATATTATAGCACTGATTCCAAAGAAATTCTGCAAGGGTCAGTCTGAAAGGCCAAAGAGGTAGCCCCAGAAATTAGGTTAGTTAAGTGCAAGATGCTATTTTTAACAAATAGCAACTAAAATGTCCTTGCTCCTTGAAGAACTGCCTTCCAGAAGCAATACTGTCAGGCTTTGGGACATCCTGGCACCCTGTGATAAAACGGCTTCAGGATGACATATATCATCACTAAGCCATTCCTTTCACATTTATTTTCCTCATTACCATTGTTAAGAAATTGAACAGGAAAGCCTTCTGCAACTGAGATAATGACTTTCTCTGAATCCTTTACACCAGCCGTAAGGGGCTACCCAATCTGACAGTGCAATTTGTTTTCATTTCTCTTTTAACCAACCCAAATAGGAGATAAGTTGTAATTTTTAAAAGTGCCTTACAACTTTTGTGAGCCTCATTAATAGCAGGGCTGAACCACACATTTGCGCCGGCAACTGTTATTCCCATGGCGGCAGAAGCAGCAGCTCTCATAACACCCGATTACAGTGGCTAATGAGCCCATTAATCAGTCCCCGGAGCTTTGGGGAACACCAGTGAAGGGTCTGTTCATCTTTGGAGCAGGCTGCACAGTCATCGTCATATTTTATGTGTCAAATTTCTAACGAAGTGAGGTGTGGTTAGGGTCTTCACTCATGTTTTACTAATGGTATGCTCACGGTTTGTTGCCCCTCCTCCCATTTTCTGAGTAGGGCAATGACTACTGGGAACAAACAGTCTGAACTTGTGCTTTGGATCCTCCTGGATGAGCTTAGTTATCTGTATTTCTTTAGCATCGATGCTCAGATCAAGGGAATAGATGTACATAAGCACTCTGCGTGGGGAATGGCATGTAGTAAACAGTGGTCACTCACCCAGCAGGCCCTTTAATGTTCCATCCACCATCTGGTCAGACCCCAGCTCACCACACTGGCTGTTCAGGGATGCCTGGGGTTCCCAGTCTCTTCCTCTTTGAGTGAGACTTTCTGGGATTTCCATCACTATTCTTTGGCAAGTCTGTGTCGTGGTCAAATTTGGGAATACACTTAAGAATTAGATAAATGTCTGCATTTCTGTGACCTTTGGCAAATTATTTCATCTTTCCAAGTGTTGACGTTCCCATCAATAATATGAGGATAAGAAAGTACCTGACTCAGAGGGCTGGTGGGATGCATGTAGTGACCTCAGCAGGGTTCCTTGGGTTGAACAGTATTTTAATCAACAGTTAGCTCTTCTTATTCATTAAATATTGTTCTTAATCAACTTGAATCCTTTCGGAAGACAAACTAAATCTGCTTGATCCATTAATGGACAAAGTTCCTTGTCACCTTGGGATAAGGTAAATCCCTTTTCTTGAGTGGATGGGGACAAAGCAATCTATGAGGCTCTTTCTTCAGGCAGGAAGAGGATGGGCTAAGGTTCAGAGAGTAGCAACACCTCTTAGGAATATTTTGTGGGACTTAGAGCTGTTTTTGTAAACGAAAATCTCTCTGGAACTTTTTAAAAAAATATTTATTTGGTTGCGCCAGGCCTTACTTGCGGCAGGAGGGCTGCTTAGTTATGGCATGCGAACTTTAAATTGTGGCATACGTGTGGGATCTAGTTCCCTGAGCAGGGATCAAACCCAGGCCCCCTGCATTGGGAGCATGGAGTCTTACCCACTGCACCACCAGGGAAGTCCCTGGAACCTTTTTTCATACCCTTGCTGACCCTGTACAGGAAGCAGTAGAGACAAAACTGTTCAAAAACAGGAAAGAAAGGGATAAGTGTTTTGATCAAAAGTACCCAAGCAATAAACCACTGTGCCAGATTTTCTGGCCACTGGTCCAATATTCCTTCCTCTAAACCAGCTGCTTCTCACTTGAAGCTTGGGCTAACGTCACAGAATTCTCAAGCGAGGACAGTTTCAGGAGGAATCAACACCTGCAAAGTCAGGTGTTCTGCAAAAGAGGTGTCACCTTCAGTACCAGTGGCCAACCTTGCCGGGCACTCACTGTGTGCCAAGCTCTTCACCAGAAGTCTTATCTCATCAAATGTGAACCATCCTCAAAGTTGGTACCAGCATTATCCTCATCTGACCTATGAGGAAACTGAGCCCCAGTAAGGTCAAACTGGCTTGAAAGGCAAGTGTCCTTGCCTTAGGCAAACAATTCCAGGGAACAGAAGAAGAGGGAAGGCTGTTGAATCATTTTATAGGAACTTGAAAAGAAAACTGGAAAAGAAAATAAATTACAGCCTAATCTTAGTTATGAACACAAATTTAAAATGCTGAATAAGGGCTTCCCTGGTGGCACAGTGGTTGAGAGTCTGCCTGCAGATGCAGGGGACACGGGTTCGTGCCCCGGTCCTGGAAGATCCCACATGCCATGGAGCGGCTGGGCCCGTGAGCCACGGTCGCTGAGCCTGAGCATCCGGAGCCTGTGCTCCGCAACGGGAGAGGCCACAACAGTGAGAGGCCCGCGTACCGCAAAAAATAAAAACCTCTAAAAAAAAGTGCTGAATAAAATAGAAGGAAATTGCATTTGACTCACACACATACATACACACACATTCTATTAAAACTTAGGGCCAACTAGGATTTATCCTATGATTGCAAGAATGCTTTGAAGTCAGAATATCTATAAATATAATCTACAACATTAACAGATTAAGGGAGAAAATGACAGGATTACCTCAATTTTAGTAGGCTGCATGGTGGCCCCCCAAAAGGTATGTCCTTGTCCTAACCCCTGAGCCTCTGAATGTTACTTTACTTAGAAAAAAATGTGTTTGCATATATAGTTAAAGATTCTGAGATGAGGAAATCATCCTGGATTATCCAGGTGGACCCTAAAATCAATGATAAGTGTTCTTATAAGAAACACACTGGAAAGACAGAGCAGAGAAGATGAGGTGAAGACCAACTGGACTGGAGTAATTCAGCTACTATCCAAGGAATGTCAAGGATTGCTGGTAGATACCAGGACCTGGGAGAGAGGCGTGGAATGGATTCTCCCTTAGACGCTCCAGAAGAACCAACCCTGCTGACACCTTAATTTCAGACTTCTGGCCTCCAGAATTGTGAGGGAATACATTTGTATTGTTTTGAGTGATCCACTTTGTGGCACTTTGTCACAGCTGCCACAAGAAACTAATATATTAACGAATGAAGAAAAATCTTTTTCTAACATTCAACACTAGTTCATAGAATAACTTTTAAAAACTAGGAATGTAAGGAAAAAGTAACTTACAGATGGAGCAAAACTATTTGAAACACATATCCAACATAAGATTAATATTCAAAATGCAGAAAGAATTGCAAGTCAATAAGGAAAAGACCAAAATCCTAATGGAAAAAAAGGTATAAATATGAACAGACAATTCACGGAAGAGGAAACTCATTCAGTCTCACCTGTAATCAAGAAAATACAAATTGAAATACTAATGAGATTATTTCACACTCATCAAATTGGCTAAAAGTTTAAAATGAAAATATCAGTGTTGGCAAGTGTGTAGAAAACTTAACTCAGCAGGCCTGATTGCTCAAATCTTGTACATTCTCAGGAGGGCCCGCTTGTATGACTAGCCCTTGGCTAGCTCCTGGGAACTGAGCTATTGGATATTGGACTATTCCCTACGCTACTAACTGATAAGGGCTTTTTATATACTTTAACTTTGTTGCACAGCTTGTTTAGATAATTTATGCAAAAACAATGCGATTTATGTGAACAGCTTCTTTCCTTCTGCAGGTCTGGAGTTTCAGTAACTATGGCTAATCACAAAGGCAATATGTGCCGTATGACCAGCCTTCATTAAAATTTCCAGACCCTTAGGCTCCAGTAAACCTTCCCTGGACACACAACACCTCATACATGTTGCTGCAGTTAGCTGCCAAAGGAATAAGCGTGTCCTGTACAACTCCAATGGGATAGAACTTCTGGAAGCTCACACCTGGTCTCCCCAGACTTGGCCCCAAGTGTCCTTTTCCTTTTTTGATCCTGCTTTGTATTCATTCACTGTAATAAATCATAGCCATGAGTAAAAACTACTTCTGAATTTTGTGAGTCCTTCTAGGAAATCAATGAACTAAGAAGTGGTCTTGGGATCCCCGAAAGAGTGAGAATGTGGAGAAACAGGACTTATACACACAGCTGGTGTGCCGATCATTTCGGAGGGCAACTTGACCAGATAGGGAAGGTTTAAGATGTACTCGTGCTGAAGTCTAGCATTTTCATACCTGTGTTTCCAATCTAGACAACCTCTCTCTCAAGGTCATATACAAAAATGTTCACTGCAGCATTGTTTCTAAAAGCGAAAAACTGGACACAATTTCAAAATCCACTGATAGGAGAACGGAAGAATAAACGATCATGGCAAAGCATTTCAAATGAATGAATAAGAGCTACATTGAAATGGATAAGCCTCAAAAACAAAATGTTATATAACAGAAGGAAGCTGAAAAAAATATATGCATGGTAGGATACCGTTTATGCAAAGTTTAAAAACATGTAAGATTAATATTTAAAGCAAAGAATGACACTCACCAACTCTATGACAAGTTATTCTTTAAGGAGGAGAGAAGTAGGATGGGGGAGGGGCAGAAACAGGGATTTTACATAGATCTGCAATGTTTTATTTCTTACATCAAACTGAAACTGAGTTCAAACTGAGATCTGAACTCCAGCTCCCGAGCCTGGCTACAAACTTCACTACGTGTCCTTTCCTTTCAGTAGTGTGTTAATTAAAACCCAAGCAAATTAACTTAATCCCATCTATAGTAGCTCACGCAGAGCTCTGAATTAAATTTAAACAAAATGCTTATTTTACTATAAAAATTTAGCTGCTATTTACAAACTTGTGACAACTCAGAATGTAATTAAATGTTGTAAATAGCAACTAAAGTCCCACACTAATGACAAACACGTTATAGACAGACTTCAGGAGGCAATAAAACTCGAGAGAAGGAACGGCTACTAAATCTCTTGAGCTATGGGGTATCTTGCTCATTTAAAATATTGAAGAAAAATAAAAGTAAAATCAATATGAAGGTCTTAAGACATATAAGTTGGTCGGCTGAATATAAATTAGGAGTTCTTTTTTTCACGGGCCTCTCACTGTTGCGGTCTCTTCTGTTGCGGAGCACAGGCTCCGGATGCGCAGGCTCAGCGGCCATGGCTCACGGACCCAGCCGCTCCGCGGCATGTGGGATCTTCCCGGACCGGGGCACGAACCCGTGTCCCCTGCATCGGCAGGCGGACGCTCAACCACTGCGCCACCAGGGAAGCCCCAGGAGGAGTTCTTAATTAAACAAATTGTATGTGCTGATAGGTTCATTTCATCTTTAAGAAACATAGATGGCTTCAGTTTGTCATTGAAACATCGTAAGACAGAAACCAATATATTTTGTATTTAAAGATGAAAAGCCAGAAAAGAAGGATAAATATCAAACATTTGAGTTCTCAAAAAGAAATACACAGGAGATGTAAGACATATATGCTGATGCTGCTTTATAATTTTACCTAAAAATGTGGTGAGTGGGAGTTTGACCAGTTTTAACATTTTAAAGTTTTCCTTAATTAAAGCTAGCCAGAAATTGTAAGAAATTGTTTTTGTGTGTTTTATCAACATACTCTTAGTTCAATTTCACAAATATTTTTTAAGGAACTACTTATAAGAGGAGCATTACTCTAGGATCTATAGAGATGAGAAATCCCTCTGTTATGATAATAGCAAAAAGCACCGCTACTATCGCTACTCTACTGGATATCTCTCCATGTGCCAGCAATGCTGTTAGAAGATTGGCATAGTTAGGAGGAAAGTGAAATATGTGCGTATGGAGGCAGAGACTGAAGAACATAAACAATAGTTAAGGAACTTGCTAAGACCACAGAGCAAAAATGGAGAGAAGTGTTCAGAGAAAGAATTTTAAAGTTTGAAATATTGAGAGTAGAAATGTTCTCCGAGGTTGTAAGGCTGCTAGAGTGTTAACTTTCTATTTTTGCTGTGACAAACCTTGCGGCTTAAAACAACAGAGATGTGCTGTCTTACAGTTCTGTGGATCACAAGTCCAACATGTGTCTTACGGGGCTAAAATCAAGGAATGCAGGGCTGGGTTCCTTCTGGAGGCTCCAGGGGAAAATCTATTTCCTTGCCTTTTCCAGCTTCTAGAGGCCACCTGCTTTCCTCGTGTCCCCTTCCTGCATCTTCACAGTCAGCAACAGCAAACTGAATCCTCCCCACACCTGGGGACCCTGACCTCCTTTGCTGCCTCCGTCTTCCACACTTAAGGACCCTTGTGATAATGCTGGGTCCATGCACATAATTCAGGATAATCTCCCTATCTTAAAGTCAGTTAATTAACAACTCTGATTTGATCTGCTCCCTTAATTCCCCTTTGCTATACAATGTAAAATGTTCACAGATTCCAGGGATTAGGATGTGGTTATCTCAGAGCAGGTATTACTCTGCCTACCTGATAGAGATTGCTAGAGAATACCAACCCAAACTAGATTAACCAAGCAGTTCTCTTTATTGGAAAGATGCTGTGATATCACAGTATTTTAATGGCAGCCCAGCCTCGAGGACAGAACACAGCTAGGAATCCCTCTTTTCAAGTCTCTCATCTATGCTTTGCTGTATACATCAGCAGGTCGTGTCTTCCACTGGAGACTAGGTTCCTTTTAACCTGGGGCCACTCTTCAGAATATGGCTGCCATATTCTGAATTTCACATCCCACCATCCAGGCATTAAGAGCTTGCTCTCCTTTCCCTGCTCTCTCTCTCTCTCTCTCTCTCTCTCTCTTGCTCTTGCTGTCTTTCAGTTCCAAGATATCAGGAAAGATAGTGCGTGGTCCATCTTGAACCAAGGTCCTGTATCATCTTGGCCGGGGGTTCAAAAGTGCTGCCACATAGAACCACAGAAACAGAGTAGGAGTTGGGGTCAGATGATCGGTTCCCCCCAGAAACGATGGACTGGTAAGGAGTAAACAAACCAACGGATACCTACAACAGTGATTAAGTAACTCATCTTCCTGGCACGCAAGGACCACAGAGATCAGAGAAAGACACAGGAATTCACAGATTTCAACATAAGGGGTGAGTATGATCATCACAGCCTGTACAAAATCCTGTGGGGACTCAGAGTGACCCCTTCCAGCAGCAGAGCTCAGTGAGGCTAAAATATATGGTGGTGCAGGGGGAGCAGCCCAAGAGGAAGCTGGATACGAAGGGTAGAAACAGATCTGAAAAGCCAACAACGAGTGAGGGTGCTTCCTTTAAAATAGGTGATAAGCAATAGATCGAACTTGTGTTTTAGAAAGATCACACTCCATTGGTTAACCAGGGTGTTGACAGTTGCTGGACAGGGCAAGACTTGGTCCAGAGGCACAAGCTAGGAAGCTGTTACCACAGTCCAGAGGAGAGCCCAGAAGTTGGTCGAAGCATTGGGATGGAGATGGGAAAGTATGGAGGAACCTTTACAATGGAATTTCAGAAAGAGAGGAGAGGTGATTAAGAGGAGGAAAATAAACCAGTGGTGCCAGGCGGTGATTGTGGCTGGGATCTGGGAGCCTGACTCCAGAGCAGGGACATCCTGCTGTTCAGGAAGGAATTAAAGCTAAAGTGATTTTCGGTGACTTTCAGTCTTTTCCAAAGGTGTGCTAGTAAATATTTAACTACTGGCTCTGGTTGGGGGAGGGCCTGATCTGTAGTGTTTACTGATTTCCACAACGTAAGTACTCCTACCAAGGCCGATATCAAACTAACGATGTGAAGTCACTAGATGCGGAGCTGGAAAACCAGTCAGTAGCAGTGGTCCACACACCCCTGGCTTTTCACTCTTCAACATGATGCTCCTTTAAAATTGTTGGTCCCATTCAATGGAGAGGCAGATCTCTAGATCAAGGCTTCTTAGCTGTACTTTGAGGGGATCTGCTGCTCACATACTTCTCCTGTCCAACCTTCTCCTGGCCTCCTCAGCAACTGAGCATCCAAGCACAACACAAAGGAGAGAAGAGAACACAGTAGGCATGCATATGTTTGGCCAGATATTGACAACAGCAGCTAGTCAGTGGGTGAATAGAGAGTACAGCAGATGAAATGAGAGGCGATTTACTCAGCGGCTAATAACGATAAACTCAGAAGTCAGACCACCTGGGTTTAAACTCAGTTCCTCCCTACTAGCTCTGTGACGTTGGCCCTGTTACATAACCACTCTATGCCTCTGAACATGATCTGCAAAATGGGAATGTAACCAACAGTACCTTCTTCCTCGGGTTATTGAGTGGATAAGTAAAATGAGAAAGCGCTTGGTGCATAATAATCACCTGCTAATGCATCTGATGGTAATGATAATAAAAACTCCATCTCACTTATCCACACTGTATGCTGCTAATGAAGTTACAAACCAAAGGAAAAATGTCTTTCATTCTCTTATTGACTCTGATAAGGCCTTGAATGGGGCATGGTCAACGTCATGCTGCACACTGGGCCCGTGAAGTCTGAAAGTTTGGGTATGTCTCACTCATCCCTTACTCCACAGTACGGTGTGGGCCTGGCCCATAAAAGAGAATCAATAAACATTTTTGCTAACTAGATAGAGCACTAAGTGCTGCAGGGTCTCTGAGTATGAGTATGATATTCCGCTGACATTCGGGGAGCTTATACCAGCACATTTTTCCAAGATGTTAATGACGTTTGTGTCTGCCTCAAGATGGAAGTCTCCTAAAAGCTAGCAATGAGACAATCAATACCAAGGACTACCACAAACACATTCATCTCCAAAAAGCAAAAGCAAATTCCTCTCCAAAGCTTAAATGGCAGCTCAAGCGTTTCCTCTACTTTCATAAAAAATATCAAATGTCAGCCTTGTAAATATTTATGATCCTAAGCAGACAGTCATATTTGAGCATCAATTGTTTAAAGACCATTCAAGTGCTTTTTGACAGAAATCTCATATTCTACACATTCCCTGTACACAGAAAAACCTGCCTTTATAATGTTTTCCGGGATAAGGTCACAAAGGTAACTAAATATGATTGTACAGACCCTTCCAGAGCTTCATTTATTCTGGTCAGTGCATTTGTAAAGGTTAGAAGCAAACAAGTTTCACTGGCAAGGAGGCTACTGTGACTCTTATTCATCATTAGATATAATTTGGGTTATAGTGTTTGCACTTCCCAGATGCATTTCCTGATACAACACGAGAAGAAAATGAGAAAAAAGGCAAAGAAGTCATCATAACTATAATGTTTGTTAAATGTTCCATCCAGGCGGCGGTGTGGCAATGTGCTTTGGTTAGGTTTATGCTCTTCTGCCAATAACTACCTGTGACTTTAAATAAGTCATCTGGGCCTCAGTTTCTTCAGTAGTAAAATATATATATGATTATATGAATATTAAGCACGTTGATACACTGTTATTCATTTAAGAAATGAAACTATCTCTGGATTTTTGATGTACCTTTCCACTGTAAAACATAACAGTTCTATCAATTTGATGAGGGACATCTAAGAATCACAAGAGAAAATGGACATATTTTATTCAACTGCTCAAGAATAAGCCCAAAACTTTCTGAAACCGTGCGTCTCATTCCACCAATACTCTGCCCAGAGCAAAAACGCCTGGGCATTACTTAAATTTCAGTTTTTGTCCATTTTTCTCTACTCTGCTAAAAAAATCAAGAGAAAAGGAAAACAATGGAGGCATCTTAAAAGCAATCCGTGAAGTCTGTTAAAGAATCAGCTAGACTGTACAAATTTGTCAGAGCTCAAAAATCTGCAATCATGCACCAGGATTTCTTTGCCATGAATGGCCAACTGGAAGATCAAGTTATTCACTTAAAATAATACCTAATTGATATGGAATTTTCAGAAGATGAGGGGTTCTACTTAATGAATTTCCCAGACAAGTGACACATAAAGATGAAACCCTTTTTTTTTTTTTTTTTTTGCGGTACGCGGGCCTCTCACTGTCGTGGCCTCTCCCGTTGCGGAGCACAGGCTCCGGACACGCAGGCTCAGCGGCCATGGCTCACGGGCCCAGCCGCTCCGCGGCATGTGGGATTCTCCCAGATCGGGGCACGAACCCGTGTCCCCCGCATCGGCAGGGGGACTCTCAACCACTGCGCCACCAGGGAAGCCCAAAACCCTTTATTTTTAAGCTTGAAGGATAGAACGCTTTCTAAAATATACAGCCTACTTCCCCAGCTGCTTATACTGAGGATAATGAGCTCAGTTAAACCTTGTTGGGGATTCAAGTTCGGCATCACTGAATATCCATGACTGCACAAAACTGTGCTATTTATCACATCATACTGTCCAGCCCGATATGGCCAGGTACTAGCTCTCGCAGACTGCCTTACAGCTACAGCCTGAACACGTAACCCAAACTCGGCCAATGGGACATCGTGGGGGACTTCAGGGAAGGGGTGGGGACGGTTGATCATTTGTTCTTTTGCGTGTTTTATTTTGGTTTGGTTTGGTTTTGTGTCCAAATTAACAGAGATGAGAAGGAGATAAGGACTCTCTTCTCTTTGGGACATAATTATGTCCCCCATGAGGGGAGCCATGACAACACCCTGAGGATGGCAGATACCTGAGTCCTTGGAAGCATTAGTAAGCCACTGAATTAAGCCTGGACAGGACCCCACCTCCCCCCTGCCCTGGATCTCTGGGTAAGTGAGAAAATGAGTGTCCTCTTGTGAAGTCGATGCAGGCCAGGGATCCTTTCCTTGCATCTAAGAGCACTTAGCTTATAGGTAAGGTCTCCAGGAAAGCCCAGATTGGAGTCCAGAGACAACCTCTTTGTGGAGCAGGTGACCCAGTGGCCCTTCTGAGTGTGTAAAAGACCATACAGGGTGGTCTTTTGTTGGACTGAGAAGTATGAGAGAGTTTGTTTGCGGATGGTGATCTAGAACAGAAAGACTGCCAGCTCTCTCCCCAGCAAAGATGGGTTCATTCAGCATCAGCAGAAAATTGCAGCTTGGGGTCTAAAACCACGGTAAGCCACCTGCAAGTCCCCACACAGCAAGGGAAGGAGGGAAGGAGAACTCTTTTACAGAGAGGACAATGAAGGCGGAGGATATAGTACACAAAGAGTCTATGGCTTGTCATTGGCTGAGTTCTTGTCAGGAAAGAAGAGGAGCCTTTCCTCTTCCTGTTGGGCTCTGCTCTCCTCACAGGGCATGAGAGCTCTGCATTCTGGTCTCCCTACTCTATTTAACTGAGGTTTCTGTTTATTAATTTTTAACACAGGTGTGTGCTCATAGACCTCCTGGTCACAAAAGTGACGGACAGGAGGAAGGGGCAGATAATGGTGTGGTCTGGTGTCCAGGTAACAAGGTGTGGCATGAAGTGTAGCCGTGAAAAGCTTGGGCTCTGGGCTCCAGCCGAATCCCAGCTCGACCCCGTACCACCAGTGACGTAAGCCCCTGTGCCCCTTCCTTAAGTGGAAGAATGATACTGCCCTCCTCACAGGGCTGCTGGCAGGACTGAAGGCTGGATTTCACTGGGTCGATCATGTCACGGATTGTAAGACACATTCCCATTTTAGAAATGTTACACTGTGGGGGATGGGAGGAAACCATCTTTGGTCAAATGTGGTGAGTTTATGTATATAAAGTGTCTGGTACAGAGAATGAACCAAGGAATGTCTGCTGTTCTCATCAGAGCCAGAGCAAGGGCCTTTCCCTCCAGCCCTGCTTGGGACCCAGCACAGAGTGGCTCCCCTGCGACCAGTGGTTTGGGCAGCATCAAGAGACCACCGTCAGGCCCGCAGGCGGTACTGCCTGCCCTGCACTTCATGGGAGAGACTCGGGGGGAAACCGGAAAGGCTTGGGGCCAGGCGGCCGAGGGAGGAGGGACACAGCAGGAGCTGGGAGGGGACAGGGGCAGGGGTCAGAGTCCCTGCTGCTCACACAGCCTCATGTGTGCATGCATGCCCTCCTGGGCTGCTGGGGGGCTAGCTCCATCTGCCCCCATGTGAAATGTCCCCCAGTCACACTACGTGTTTGAACACTGGTGGTGCTTTTTGACTGGATTCCCTCCTCACTGCCTACAGCACCCCCTTCCTCTTCTAATTGCCTCCTCTTCATCTTCCATGTCTAGGAGATCAGAAAACTCAGTGCCATCAACTTACTTGAAAAGCTCTGCTGTGATCAAAAAAAAAATGTAGCCATTCCATCCCTCCATTCATTCTCTCAACAGACAATTTTGAGCACCTGCCTGTGCTAGATGCTGTCCAGGCACTGGGGACACAAAGGCACCAAGAGAGACCAGGCTCCTGCTCTAAAGGATTTACCTTTTAAAGGGAAGCAGAGGGAGACAACAGCTAACTAAAGTAAATGAATAAGATGATGCAGGCGACTGTACCTGCTGGGCAGAAAGGCAAACAGTGAAGGACGGGAGGACGCAGGGTGGGGATCAGGGCAGGATGGATACTGTGGATCAGGTGAGCGATGGCCTCTCTCGGAAAGACAACACGGGAAATGAGACGCGGAAGAAAGATGGAGCCTGGCTTGCAAAGGGCACGCAGAGATTCCCAGGCAGAGGCCACCGCAAGTGCCGACAGCAGAGACAGGAGGAAGTTCAGGGCATTTGAGGAGTGGGAGGGAGTGGCAGGCGGCAGTGGACCAAGGGAGAGGCCCCATAAGGACTTGGTGTTACTCCAAGGCCAGTGGAAAGCCACTGCAGGGTTACTTGTGGTGGCTCTGGTTTGGTTTTCAGCTCCTGAAAGAAACACAGTGATGTGTACTTTCGATAGACAGCTGTCGCTGCAGGTTAGGGAACGGACGGTGGAGACTGGAGAGGAAGCAGGAAGCTCCTCAGGAGGCTTACCCTCGCCCAGGTGGTCGGGACTGCGGTGGTAACACTGGAGATGCTGAGAAGTATTCAGAGTCCAGCTACATCTCGGAGGGTGAGGTTTGCGTGGGTTGTACTGTGTCCCTCCAGAAACATATGCTCAAGTGTTAACCCACAATACCTGTGAACATGATCTTATTTGGAAATGGCGTCATTGCAGATGTATTCAAGTTAAGATGAGGTCATACTGGATTAGGATGGGCCCTAAATTCAATGCCTGGTGTCTTCCTAAGAAGAGAAAGATGTGAAGACACAGAGAACACAAGAGAGGAAGCTGGGGTGATGCAGCTGCAAGACAGGGACACCGAGGATGGCTGGAGCCACCAGAAGCTAAGAGGTCAGGAAGAATTCTCCCCTAGAGCCTGCAGAGGGGCACAGGCCTGTCGACACTTTAATTTCAGACTCTGGCCTCCATAACAGTGTGGGAATAAATTTCTGTGGTTTTAAGCCACCCGGTTTGTGGTCATTGGTTCTGGCAACCCTGGGAAGCTAACACCAGGTGGTAAGAGAGAAGAGCATGTTACGAGGACGGCAGGGAGTCTTGCAGAGCTGTAGGAAAGGGCACACATATTTGACTGGTGGAATGAGCGTTCTACGGAGGAGGTCAGAAATTACACACTCACCTGCAAATGTCCATCCAATTCTTTGATGTGCTAATGATGCAAGTGGAAATCACTGACTTAGGAGACGCTGACTGTGTAACGAAGTCAAACGCACACAGCTGAGCGAGTCTCACACGTCCACACTCTCTTTCCTGCTTTGTCACCTCTCTGCTCACTACTGCCAGCAAAGCCAGCCTAACAAATTCATGCCACTGGAAACAGTGCTATTAAATCCATCCTGAACAATGGCCTGAAGAGCTTTATATGAGTTTTTAAAAAATTTCCTTCTGAGGCAAAAGATCATTAGACACAGTTTGGGGCAAACTACGAATCAGCGCTTTAAGATAAGCTGACCATTGAAGTGAGCTCCTAATGGAATCGTGAAACAAACCCAACCTGTTAGAACCTTGCAGGGCAGAATCCTTGGAGAGCCTCCCCAAGTGAACAGCCTCGTCAGTGCCTGATTCTCCATGCCTTGTACTGTGAGGAACTGTTTTTGTGTCAGTTTCCTTAGCTGGTGGGCAACTCCTTGAGGCCAGGGATCCTGTCTGGTTTAAATTAGTCTTCTTTTTAGCCTAGCACATACCTTTATTCAATAAATATTTATGGAGAGCACTCTGCTAAGCCCCAGGCATCCTTAATAAATAGTTTATGAATTGAATTAAATACATAACACTCCCTGGTAGAAATAAAATGATGTAAACAGATGGAGGGAGAGAGAGAGAGAGGGAGGGAGGGAAGGAAGAAGGTGAGAGAAAGGGACTTGCTCTTTGTTTGTAGTGAGAAACAAAAAATAGAAAAGTCTTCTAGGGAAGGTTGTAGGGACTCTGTACCTGAAGAAGACTGAGACAAAAACAGAGAGTGGAGAAATTCACCTTGTAAGACACATTAGGCAGGACCAGGGGATCTCAAAGCCCCATCCAATGCTAGGCTACTGTGTTTCACTGAGGGAGGAAGGACAGAAAGAAAAGGTGTTCAAGAATATAGATCTCAAGGGGCGCCTTCAAGATGGCAGAGGAGTAAGACGTGAAGATCACCTTCCTCCCCACAAATACATCAAAACTACATCTACATGTGGAAAAGCTCCTAGAGAACACCTACTGGACACTGGCAGAAGACCTCAGATTTCCAAAAAGCTTTGTTTTTGCCATTTGTCCTAGGGTTTTGACTATCCATTTTGGGTTTCGTTTTGTTTTTAGTGTAGTTTTTAGCGCTTGATATCATTGGTGGATTTCTTTTTTCGTTTGATTGCTCTCTTCTTTCTTTCTCTTTTTTATTACTTTTTTATTTTTAATAATTTTTTCTATTTTAATAACTTTATTCTCTTTCTTCCATCCTTCCTTCCTTTTCTTTCTTTCTCTCTTTCTCCCTTTTCTTCTGAGCCATGTGGCTGACAGGGTCTTGGTGCTCCGGCCAGGTGTCAGGCCTGAGCATCTGAGGTGGGACAGCCAAGTTCTCGACATTGGTCCACCAGAGACGTCCCAACCCCACGTAATATCAAATGGCGAAAGCTCTCCCAGAGATCTCCATCTCAATGCTAAGACTCAGCTCCACTCAACAACCAGCAAGCTACAGTGCTGGATACCCTAAGCCAAACGACTAGCATGATAGGAACACAACCCCAGCCATTAGCAGAGAGGCTGCCTAAAATCATAGTAAGTTTATAGACACCCCAAAACACACCACCGGACGTGGTGCCACCCACCAGAAAGACAAGATCCAGCCTCATCCACCAGAACACAGGCACCAGTCCCCTCCACCAGGAAGCCTACACAACTCACTGAACCAACCTTACCCACTGGGAGCAGACACCAAAAACAATGGGAACTATGAACCTGCAGCCTGAGAAACAGAGACCCCAAACACAGTAAGTTAAGCAAAATGAGAAGACAGAGAAATACACAGCAGATGAAGGAGCAAGGTAAAAGCTCACCAGACCAAACAAATGAAAAGGAAATACGCAGTCTACCTGAAAAAGAATTCAGAGTAATGATAGTAAAGATAATCCAAAATCTTGGAAATAGAATGGAGAAAACAGAAGAAAAATTTAACAAGGACCTAGAAGAACTAAAGAGCAGACAAACAATGATGAACAACACAATAAATGAAATTAAAAAATTCTCTAGAAGGAATCAATAGCAGAATAACTGAAGCAGAACGGATAACTGACCTGGAAGGTAAAACAGTGGAAATAACTACCACAGAGCAGAATAAAGAAAAAAGAATGAAAAGAATTGAGGAGAGTATTAGAGACCTCTGGGACAAGATTAAATGCACCAACATTCGAATTATAGGGGTCCCAGAAGAAGAAGAGAAACAAAAAGGGACTGAGAAAATATTTGAGAGATTATAGTTGAAAACTTCCCTAATATGGGCAAGGAATAGTCAATCAAGTCCAGGAAGCACAGAGATTCCCATACAGTATAAATCCAAGGAGAAACATGCCAAGACACATATTAATCAAATTATCAAAAAATAACTACAAAGAAAAAATATTAAAAGCAGCAAGGGAAAAGCAACAATTAACATACAAGGGAATCCCCATAAGTTTAACAGCTGATCTTTCAGCAGAAACTCTGCAAGCCAGAAGGGAGTGGCAGGACATATTTAAAGTGATGAAAGGGAAAAACCTGCAACCAAGATTACTCTACCCAGCAAGGATCTCGTTCAGATTCGAGAAATTAAACCTTTACAGACGGGCTTCCCTGGTGGTGCAGTGGTTGAGAGTCCACCTGCCGATGCAGGGGACACGGGTTCGCACCCCGGTCCGGGAAGATCTCACATGCCGCAGAGCGGCTAGGCCCGTGAGCCATGGCCGCTGAGCCTGCGCGTCCGGAGCCTGTGCTCTGCAATGGGAGAGGCCACAACAGTGAGAGGCCCACGTACAGCAAAAACAAACAAACAAACAAAACCTTTACAGACAAGCAAAAGCTAAGAGAATTCAGCACCACCAAACCAGCTCTACAACAAATGCTAAAGGAACTTCTCTAGGCAGAAAACACAATGGAAGGAGAAGACCTACAATAACAAACCCAAAACAATTAAGAAAATGGTAATAGGAACATACATATTGATAATTACCTTAAATGTAAATGGATTAAATGCTCCAACCAAAAGACATAGACTGGTTGAATGGACACAAAAACAAGACCCGTCTATATGCTATCTACAAGAGACCCACTTCAGATCTAGGGACACATACAGACTGAAAGTGAGGGGATGGAAAAAGATATTCCATGCAAATGGAAATCAAAAGAAAGCTGGAGTAGCAATTCTCATATCAGACAAAATAGACTTTTAAAATAAAGACTATTACAAGAGACAAAGAAGGACACTACTTAATGATCAAGGGATCAATCCAAGAAGAAGATATAACAATTGTAAATACTTATGCATCCAACATAGGAGCACCTCAATACACAAGGCAAATGCTAACAGCCATAAAAGGGGAAATCGACACTAACACAATCATAGTAGGGGACTTTAACACCCCACTTTCACCAATGGACAGATCATCCAAAATGAAAATAAATAAGGAAACACAGCTTTAAATGATACATTAAACAAGATGGACTAATTGATATTTATAGGACATTCCATCCAAAAACAGCAGATGACACTTTCTTCTCAAGTGCTCATGGAATATTCTCCAGGATAGATCATATCTTGGGTCACAAATCAAGCCTTGGTAAATCTAAGAAAATTGAAATCATATCAAGTATCTTTTCTGACCACAATGCTATGAGACTAGATATAAGTTACAGGAAAAAACTATAAAAAATACAAACACATGGAGGCTAAACAACACACTACTAAATAACCAAGAGATCACTGAAGAAATCAAAGAGGAAATCAAAAAATACCTAGAAACAATGACAATGAAAACACGACAACCCAAAACCTATGGGATGCAGCAAAAGCAGTTCTAAGAGGGAAGTTTATAGTAACACAATCCTACCTCAAGAAACAAGAAACATCTTAAACAAACAACCTAACGTTACACCTAAAGCATTTAGAGAAAGAAGAACAAAAAACTCCCAAAGTTAGCAGAAGCAAAGAAATCATAAAGTTCAGATCAGAAATAAATGAAAAAGAAATGAAGGAAACAATAGCAAATATCAATAAAACTAAAAGCTGGTTCTTTGAGAAGATAAACAAAATTGATAAACCATTAGCCAGACTCATCAAGAAAAAAAGGGAGAAGACTCAAATCAATAGAATTCGAAATGAAAAAGAAGTAACAACTGACCCTGCAGAAATACAAAGGATCATGAGAGGTTACTACAAGCAACTATATGCCAATAAAATGGACAAGCTGGAAGAAATTGACAAATTCTTAGAAAAGCACAACTTCTGAGACTGAACCAGGAAGAAATAGAAAATATAAACAGACCAATCACAAGCACTGAAATTGAGACTGTGATTAAAGATCTTCCAACAAACAAAAGCCCAGGACCAGATGGCTTCACAGGCAAATTCTATCAAACATTTAGAGAAGAGCTAACACCTCTAACTCTCAAACTCTTCCAAAATATAGCAGAGGGAGGAACACTCCCAAACTCATTCTACGAGGCCACCATCACCCTGATACCAAAACCAGACAAAGATGCCACAAAAAAGAAAACTACAGGCCAATATCACTGATGAACACAGATGCAAAAATCCTCAACAAAATACTAGCAAACAGAATCCAACAGCACATTAAAAGGATCATACATCATGATCAAGTGGGGTGTATTCCAGGAATGCAAGGATCCTTCAATATACGCAAATCAATCAATGTGATAAACGATATTAACAAACTGAAGGAGAAAAACCATATGATCATCTCAATAGATGCAGAAATAGCTTTCGACAAAATTCAACACCCATTTATGATTTAAAAAAACCCTCCAGAAAGTAGGCATATAGGGAATTTATCTCAACATAATAAAGGCCATATATGACAAACCCACAGCCAACATCACTGTCAATGGTGAAAAAATGAAACCATTTCCATTAAGATCAGGAACAAGACGAGGTTGCCCACTCTCACCACTATTATTCAACATAGTTTTGGAAGTTTTAGCCACAGCAGTCAGAGAAGAAAAAGAAATAAAAGGAATCCAAATTGAAAAAGAAGAAGTAAAACTGTCATTGTTTGCAGATGACATGATATTTACTATACATAGAGAATCCTAAAGATGCTACCAGAAAACTACCAGAGCTCACCAATGAATTTGGTAAAGTAGCAGAATACAAAATTAATGCACAGAAAACTCTTGCATTCCTATACACTAATGATGAAAAATCAAAGAGAAATTAAGGACACACTCCCATTTACTACTGCAACAAAAATAATAAAATACCTAGGAATAAACCTACCTAAGGAGATGAAAGACCTGTATGCAGAAAACTATAAGACACTGATGAAAGAAATCAAAGATGATACAAACAGATGGAGAGATATACCATGTTCTTGGATTGGAAGAATCAACACTGTGAAGATAACTATACTACCCAAAGCAATCTACAGATTCAATGCAATCCGTATCAAACTACCAAATGCATTTTTCACAGAACTAGAACAAAAAATTTCACAATTTGTATGGAAACACAAAAGATCCTGAATAGCCAAAGCAATCTTGAGAAAGAAAAACGGATCTGGAAGAATCAGGCTCCCTGACTTCAGACTATACTACAAAGCTACAGTAATCAAGACAGTATGGGACTGGAACAAAAACAGAAACACAGATCAATGGAACAGGATAGAATGCCCAGAGATAAACCCATGCACATATGGTCACCTTATCTTTGATAAAGGAGGCAAGAATATACAAATGGAGAAAAGACAGCCTCTTCAATAAGTGGTGCTGGGAAAACTGGACAGCTACATGTAAAAGAATGAAATTAGAACACTCCCTAACATTATACACAAAACTAAACTCAAAGTGGATTAAAGACCTAAATGTAAGGCCAGACACTATAAAACTCTTGGAGGAAAACATAGGCAGAACACTCCATGACATAAATCACAGCAAGATCCTTTTTGACCCACCTCCTAAAGAAATGGAAATAAAAACAAAAATAAACAAATGGAATCTAATGAAACTTATAAGCTTTTGCACAGCAAAAGAAGCCATAAACAAGATGAAAAGACAACCCTCAGAATGGGAGAAAATATTTGCAAACGAAGCAACTGACAAAGGATTAATCTCCAAAAGTTACAAGCAGCTCTTGTAGCTCAGTATCAAAAAAACAAACAACCCAATCCAAAAATGGGCAGAAGACCTAAATAGGCATTTCTCCAAAAAAGATATACAGATTGCCAACAAATACATGAAAGAATGCTCAACACCATTAATCACTAGAGAAATGCAAATCAAAACTACAATGAGATATCATCTCACACCAATCAAAATGGCCATCATCAAAAAATCTACAAACAATAAATGCTGGAGAGGGTGTGGAGAAAGGGGAACCCTCTTCGCTGTTGATGGGAATGTAAATTGATACAGCCATTGTGGAGAACAGTATGGAGGTTCCTTAAAAAACTAAAAATAGAACTACCATATGACCCAGCAATCCCAGTACTGGGCATATACCCTGAGAAAACCATAATTCAAAAACAGTCATGTACCACAATGTTCATTGCAGCTCTATTTACAATGGCCCGGACGTGGAAGCAACCTACGGTCCATCAACAGATGAATGGATAAAGAAGATGTGGCACATATATACAGTGGAATATTACTCAGCCATAAAAAGAAACGAAATTGAGTTATTTGTAGTGAGGTGGATGGACCTAGAGTCTGTCATACAGAGTGAAGTAAGTCAGAAAGAGAAAAACAAATACCGTATGCTAACACATATATATGGAATCTAAAAAAAAAGGTCATGAAGAACCTAGGGGCAGGACGGAAATAAAGACGCAGACCTACTAGAGAATGGACTTGAGGACACGGGGAGGGGGAAGGGTAAGCTGGGACAAAGTGAGAGAGTGGCATGGACATATACACACTACCAAATGTAAGATAGATAGCTAGTGGGAAGCAGCCGCGTAGCACAAGGAGATCCGCTCAGTGCTTTGTGACCACCTAGAGGGGTGGGATAGGGAGGGTGGGGGGGAGACGCAAGAGGGAAGAGATATGGGGATATATGTATATGTATAGCTGATTCACTTTGTTAGAAAGCAGAAACTAACACAGCATTGTAAAGCAATTATACTCCAATAAAGATGTTAAAAAAATTTTTTTAAACATCAAAGAATATAGATCTCAGAGATAGACTTTAGTTTGAACCAACTTGGGGGCCAGACAGCCATGTGCCTGTGGTGTCCGCTTACTGTTCTTTGTCCTGTCCTTTCACACTGATCACACGTCCCACTTTGTAATCACGTGTTTGTTGTTTGTTCTCTGGCTGCTCTACGCAGTACAAGCTTCACGCTTCATGACAATGTGCTCACTGCAGTACACCCAGCGCTCTAGTAAGCACATGTGACAGCCAACATATTAGTTGAATGAATGAATAAATGAATTATTCTGTTTAAGTACTTAATCTCCCTAAGCCTCAGCTTCATCATTTGTAAAATAGGAATTATATTCACTTCCCAAGAACTGATATGACAGTCAAATGAGTAAAAGTATTTCAAATGCTTGACTTATAAAAAGGTGTGCAATAGATGATGAATACCAGGTTATAACTTATATCGTTACCATTGACATTATTGACACAAGAGCTAATTTATTCAAATATTAAAGAAAAAGAAAAGCTAGAGCACAATTTTAAAGGTAAACCACATGATAAAGAGACTTTTGGAGAAATGTTTCATAAGACGGGAGGCCTGTCAGATTAAAATGAAGGCACAGAGACGTAAACTGGATAAGGTGGGGGGACTTCCCGTCAAGGAAGAAGAGGCTGGGGTGCTAACCAGGGGTCAGAAGGAAGAGTGACCAAGGCAACACTGTGTCCCTTGGATGCTCCGCTCCCTCCCCTCAGCATCTCCAGGCACCGGAAGAGGACAGCAGTAGCTACACTTTGTCACGGAAACCAACACAGCCTCTCCCTGCCAGCCTCAAGCAAGGTTTGCTCCTTAACTTGAAATATCAAAATTCTCTTCTGAATCATCAGTTTGCCCTCTAAAAGTTATATTCTCAGTTCTTGTCAAGTGTGTATTTTCTCTTTACTTTCCATCAGGGTTTGCCTTAGAACCACTCAACAGTCCCAGCAAGCCTTGAGAGGCTATTGTCTAATCCACAGCTGTGGTGTCACAGCAGCATACACCAAGATCCTGGTCGTAACTGACACACGACTGCAGTCTGTCCATCTCTTGTCAAACTATTTGAACTGCGGCTTGTACTTGAAAACATTTGATCGAGCACATTACCTGAGTGGCCCCTGGTTTACTAACACTCTTTGGAACAATCCCACGATCAGATTCCACCACGAACTTGAGATGCGGGATCTCCGAGGCGTTTCCTCGTCGTAGACTCCTGCACCATTTGTCTTTTAGCTGCAGAACCATCTGAGACATCTCTCTGTGACATACTGAAGTAAAAATAGTTTTTGTCTTATCTCTTTAGCCTAGGGATCAGCAAACTCTCTGTAAAGCACCAGATAGTAAATATTTTAGGCTTTGTGTGCCAGATGGCGTTGGTCACAACTCAACTTTGCCATTGTTGCCAAATGAAAAGGTATGGCTGTGCTCCAATAAAACTTTACTGACAAAACAGGCCGCTATTGCACGTAGCCTGAGTTTTCCAGCCCCTGCTTTCTGTTTTGCCCCACGTTTAGAGAGCCAGAAAACTAACGGGCTTCTTTGTTCTGAGAAACCAAAAGGAAACCTGTTCTGAAGGTAAACAAGGCTACTAGCTCATTTGCCACCAAATAAAGTACAATTGTCAAAGAAAGTTGCCCCACTAGTTATAGTTCTTGCTGTTTTGTTGTTTGCTTTGATCAATTACTCCAAGTACTTGATGCTACAGGAGCAGAACCCCTTTTTTCACATGTTTCTCTTACATAGAACCTGATATATAAAGCCAAGAGAACGGATGAGGGGGCTTCTCCACGTGGTCTACATCTTTTCTGGTTTGGATAAATTCTTGAGTATTTGGAGATGTCCTGTGGCACCCCTGCTGAGTGTGACAAGCGCTGGTAAAGAGCTCAGAGGATGGGGCTCAGGGCCTGAGCTCTAGACCAGGCTCTATCCAGTTTCTTCGGAAACTGCAGAGATATGAGAGGCAGAGCCCCAGAGACACAGAAGGTTATCTCAGCCCCGACATGCCAGGTCCTGGTTTGGGCCCCTGAAGACACCCAGCTGGCCTTCTGTGGTCTGGGCCCAGTTTTCTTCCAATAAATTTCATTTTGAATTTTGCTTAAGTTACCCTGGCTGTGTATCTGTTCTTTACAACCAAACAATCACTAAACAAATTAGCAGCAGAATTAGATTCAATGACATTCCAATTCTGTCCAACTTATACTGAAGGAGACATCAAATGGGCCACTTGAGTTCTGGGATATAATTTCATCTGCAAATTCTTAAATTAATAAAACATCTTTAAGTCTCCCATAAGACAAAACTCCAATATGTGGAAAGAAGATGATGTGGGTTTTTATGTATTTTCCTACAGCTGTTTACAGTTCAAATTCCCTTCTAGAATAGAAGTGAATCAAAAAATATTCAGTGCAAAGTTAACCTAGTGATACAAAATCAGGGGAGTGTGATTCATGAGACAAGGTTAAAATAATTAATGCTACAGCCAAGCTAAATAAAGAGTAAAGGTGCGGAGCTAAGCATGTCTGACTACCTGAAAGGTGTAAGCTACTGAGTGATGAGGTTTAGGGGATGGTGGTGAGGTGTGTTTGGTAAGAAGAGGGCAGGAAGGCTCAGTAAAAAAATGTCCTGAATATTGCTATTCCATTAGAAGGTAGAATTATCCCTCTGCAGGAATTTGCAGAATTATCTTCAGAATTAACTGTGTGGTTTCTGAGGCTGATCTAGATAAGCAGGGATAAGATGTGGGTTTTTTTCCATCTTTATGGCTATCAATCTTTATTAATGCATCTAATTGAACAAAATAAAATTCCTTTCAAACGTCCTCTAATGCAGACTTTTCACAGATCCTATTTCAATACTACGTCCTTTGCGCTCCATCCCGAGCCCAGGTGAGCACCGTCAGAAGATGTTTTCCTGCAGATCCTGCTCCAAGCCAGTGAGTCACAGGCAGCCCTTGGTTTGTCAGGTCAAAGAATGGTGACCCTCCTCGGGGTGAGGAGGTTCTGGAACCCTCTTAGTCCCATGAAGCTTGTTGGTCTACGTCTTCCTTCCCTCTGCTCCCCTGACTCCAAATATCCCGGGATGGGGCTTGCAGGATGACACACCCTCCTGGAAGGCCAACCACAGAGAATCTTCATGGTCATCAGGCCGATCTTGTCCATGGTGCTCAGCCTCTCTCCGAAGACAAGGCTGATGGAGATGTGTGAGCCCATCACCACCCCCCGTGGTGTGTAACACCCTCTCACCTGGATTTTGAGAGGCAGCCATGGACAGAGATATGGTCTCAGCCACCCTCGGGAGCTCATCCCACCACAAGGACACTGGCACCAGCAAGCCTACAAGATACGTGTTTTATTTTATTTTTAACCTTCTTTTTTTGGCCGCGCCCTGCGGCATGTGGGATCTTAATTCCATGACCAGGGATCAAACCCGTACCCCCCCTGCATTGGAAGCTCAGAATCTTAACCACTGGACCACCAGGGAAGTCCCCAAGATACGTGTTTTAGAGCATTCGTTCTCAGTCACCGGGAAGGGGCGATGTGAGAGTTGCCCTTCTGGCACTTGGGTTTCCCTTGAAGACTGTGCGGTGACCTGACGTGGCCCAGCCTCCAACACATGTGGGAACGGAGCCATGAGTACCCTGGTGGTAGCACCAAACCTAAATCGAGAAGCCCTGTTTTAAAGAATTCATCCCTTGTGCCTGTGTGTAGCCCTCCAGAGAAAGGAGGGCTTAGACAACTCCCCTGCCTGGATTCAAGCCTGCAAAGGCTGCAGTGTAAGGCAGTGTGAGTGGAAGTGATTGGGCTCCAGGGGTCTGAAATCTGGACTCCTTACTAGCAATGTGGCCAGCAGATCATTTTGACTTTCAGAAACCTCTAAGGCATAGGACTAGCCAGGAGTAAGAAAACCAGGGCCCAAGGGCCAAATCCAGCTGCCACCTGTTTCTGTAAATAAAGTTTTATTGGAACACAGTCACGCCAATTATTTACATAATGTCTGGAGCTGTTTTTGTGCTGCAATGGCAAAGCTGAGTAGCTGTAACATAGTATGCCCTACAAACCCTAAAAGAATTACTGTCTGGCTCCTCATGGAAAAAGTTAGCCAACCCCTGTACTAAATGGTTTTCATGACATCTTCCAAATTCTCTGACTCTTCCCCAGGTTGCCACACACCAGGAAAGTGCTTCTGATGTGTGTGTGTGCACACGCATGTGTGATTATATGAGAGAGAAAGAGACCTTTCGCACTTGTGACAATTATAGATAATGGGGTGGGGTGTACTCTGAGAGAATTCCCATGGGCGTGCTTAGCCAACCAAGGACAGAGCAAAGTTAGTGGTTTCTGATGGGCCCAAGGAGAGAATGAATCTGTGCCTTTCCTCCAATAACACACGGCCTTTCCAATAATACCTAACAGGATTCTCTTTTCCTCAAGTATCAAAAACCCAGCCCATAGTCACTGCATCCCTACACAAACTCAAAGATGAAACCAAACTGGAAACCATCTTTCTCCTGGCTTTGCTCAGGAAGAGGTTTGGCCAATCCTGCATTTATAGGATGCTTTAAATTCCAGCTACGCAGGAATTGCAGATTTCTATTTTCTTCCCAGCTAACACTGTTCACGAAGAACAGCCAACCACTGGATGGGCAGCCAGTTTTCATTAAACTTCCCCAATTATGTAAGAGGACTGCTTCTTGTTCAAATTATCCATGTGCACTGGAAGTTAAGGGATGATTTTCCACAGAGAAATCCAGTTCCTAGAGGAAGAAAGACACTGCAGCAGCCGCCGCTGCCACCAGTCTTTCTGGTGCTGGTGAAATTATGAACTGACAGTCTCTGCCAGCTGCTACTTTTCTGATGTGGGTCATTTGTCATCTTGACAGGAGGACTGGGAAGGAATTGAATGATAGTTTTAATCCACCTGATAGAAAGCATATTTGTATCAAAAATAAGTGTCTGCAATTATGAAGCTGTTAAAAAAAAATCATTAATCCCCCAAATCCTCCATCTGTCATGAAACGGGCCTCATTTAGGTACTTAACAAAATTACAAAAACAGGTTCTGATTCCACCGTTCACGTTTCCCTGGTGGCATCCTCCTTCTGCTCAATTGCATTCCGCCAGCAACTTAACTTACACCTGCAAGCTTAGTAACCTTCTGCGGAAAGTGGAACTTACTGTCTCTCCCAACATCTATGTACCCATCCAGAGAAGACTCTGAATGGTCCTACTTGGGTCATGTGCCTATCCTTCACCTAACAGCCTTTCCATAAAGGATTCCTAATTGGCTGGCCTGGGTCAAATACCCATTCCTATGGCAGGGATAAGGGATCCTGACTATAGGAGTAGGGTTGGGTCCGCAAGGAATGAGAAAGGCCCTCTAAGCAGCCAAAGCTGTACCCACCATGACCGATCATGCCAGCCTCCAAACACGTTTCCAAAGGCATCAGAAGGATGGGAAGGGGAGTTCACCGTACCAGCCTCAAAAGCACCACACAGAGGGTAACAATCTGTAGCGATGTTGTAGAGTAGCTGACAAAACGTTCATTGTTTGGGGTAGTCAGACTTAACATTATCAGCAACCACACTACATGCAGATTGGGATTTTCTTTTTTACTACGTTCACTGGTTTCTCTAGGTTCTGTATTATTCTTCTTTCTCCTGCCACCTTGATCACCCATTTCCCTCTTCATAATAAAAATAATTCTCCAGTAACTATACTGTATTCAAATGTTTGAGAAATCACAGGTCATCCTTCCTGAATTTAACCTTCTGGAAGGGTAACTTTTTGTTGTTGGTTGACATTCACTTTGTAAAGGGTTTGTGTATAAGGGTGTTTATAGCTCCTGAAGGTCTCCTTATGGGGCTATCAGCAAGAATCTTGGGGGATGGTCTGTGAGTCATTCTGAAACCTAAAGGAATTCAAGGTCAAGGCACGGCTGTGGCCCCAGGCTCCTACCGTGAGAGGAAGCTGACACACGGCCACAGGCTGCTAACACCCGCCTTCTCGGCTGTCCTCGTTCCTGGTCAGAGAGAGCATTTTTACAACCAGAACTGCTCCCCCAGAGCAGCAATGCTCAGAGGTTCCTAACAGCGTTTCTCCAACACTAACTTGTTAATATTCCCTGATCTTTGCTCCTCAATCATTCCCCATACCAAGTTTAAAGAGACTTCATTCCCTCAACGTGGGAAGGGCACATTTTCTCAAGACTAATTTTATTCGACTATGCCTTGTGCTTTTTTATTCCCCACTTTACTTTATTATCCTAAATATATTATTTTAGCATTAAGCACACCAGTAACTTGGGGTAAGACAATGTTCCTATTAAAAACCCCAGCTGGATTTAGATTGGTGGTTTGGAAGAAAAATATTCTCATTCCAAAGTGACTTGAAAACTCCAAGGCTTTGTGATAAGCACATTTGGAGATTTGCTTCCTAAAAGCCTAAAATATTCTCTGCTATTCACAAAGTTCCCAAATGTATGTCAATAAAATATGGTGATTTCTCATGGGAAATATCCTCAAATGTTGTCCAAACAAGAACAACCTTCCAGAAGCCCTGTGAGGTTATGTAATTCTACAGAATCTCTAGCCATCAGACTCCGCAGGGCCTTTGGGGATGCTTCTGATGAGTCCCACAATCTCCAGTTCTGAGGGTGTTAGGTACCTAGTGTTTGGGGGGCATTACAGAAAACACTATTTCTAACTTAATCCAGGCTTCACTTTGGTTGTCAGGAGCACACAAAATGCTGCAAATTCTTAACACATTACTTCAGATGATGTTTCCATTATGCAAGCTTGGACTTCTGCATTTTACTTTAGGATACTTTCCATACTAGGATTTTAGAATTTCTTAAATTCATGTCTTCTCTGGGTCCTCACTGCCAGTTGTCAGGGCTTTGCAAAGCCTCCCTGTCTCTGACTTTCTTCTCCAGTCACTCCTACAAACACTACTAGAGTTACCTTCTGGACACCCAGGAATGATCATTCTCCAGTTCCGATGCTTCTGCATTGCCTAGAGAATGACATTCAAACTTTGCAGCCTAGAACTTATACTTCTGGACTAGACAGAATGACAGGTAGATTTACCCTCCCACCCAAACCAACCAAAAAATGGATAGAATATAGGAAATAATAGTTTCCAAAACACTGGATGTTAGGCAATGAGGGACAGTGATCTCTGAGAGACAGGAAAGAAACAGGATGAGCCCTACAAGTGCTCCAGTTTACTCTCTTGAGAGAGTTTCCTTACCACTGCACAGGTTGGGGATACTAAACAGCATCTGGCAGGCTCTCTGAACTCAGGAGACAGAGCTGAGAGCCGAGAGAGACCAAGGTGGCTATCATTCATAGGATGGAGTACCAGAGAGGAAAGAGCTTCACAGAGGGAGAAGTCTGGAGATGTGTAGAGTGTTCCTTCCCTTCACATAGTCAGCTGAGTCCCGATCAGCACACGTGTGTGCAGAACGTTCCTGGGACTAGGAAAAGAACCACCTGACAGGATTCGTGGTAACAGTGCCTAGTGCTCAACAGAACTGAAAATATGTCTGCCTCTCCTAGTCAGACTGCAAAAACCCCATGATTCATGAGGCCTTGGGTAGAGAACACAGAAGAGTTTACCTTATTAATGAGAAGTAATTAAACACAGACTGAGTATGGCTCTGGACCTACCTAAAAAAATCCTTAAAAGCAATACCCAAAAGGATTGAACTGTTTCCAATAACCTAAATTTGTCACAGAACAAAACTCAATAAAACTTATAGAAATACAAAAACAAAATCATACACCCAACAAAATAAATTGCATGACTAGCATACATTCAAAAATTATCAGGCACGCAAAGAAGCCAAAAAATGTAACTACTAAAGAGGATAAAAATCAGTTAATCAAAATTGTCCCACAACTGACACAAATGTTAAAATTAGCAAAGACATTAAAACAGTTGTTACAACAGGAATTCATATGTTCAAATGTTATGCAGAGATATAGAAGAAACAAAAAATACCAAAATTAAACTTCTAGAGATGAAGACTACAATAGCTGAGATTAAAAATACACCAGATGGGATTAATAGCAGATGAGACATTGCAGACACAAATATTAGTGAACCTAAAAATATCACAGTAAAAACTATCCAAAATAAGACACAGGAAAAGCAGAGAACTTAAAAAATTAAGAGATTCAGTGAACTGTGAGAAAAGTTCAAGTGGCCTAATATATGTGTAATTGGAGACCCCAAAGAGAGGAGAGAAAAGGGGAGACAGAAAAAGTATTGGAAGAAATAATGGCTATATTTTTCCAAATTTAATGAAAACTGTAACTCACAGATCCAAGAATCTCAATAAACGTCAAACGTGTACACACACACACGCACAAAGGAGAAGTTAGAGGAAGAGGAGGAAAAGGAGGAGGAGGAGGAGAAAACTTCACCAAGGTACATCATAATCAAATTGCTCAAAGCCAATGATAAAGATAAAATCTTAAGAGCATCCAGAAGAAAAAAGACATGTTAAATATACAGGATCAAAGATCCTTTAAAATTACAGCAGATTTCTTACAGGAAACAGTGCAAGCAAGTAGACAGCACAGCACATCTATAAAGAACCGAAAGTAAACGATGTTGGCCGGCGAAAAATATCTTTCAAAAGCAAATGAAAAAAATACTTTTTAAGACATACAAAAGTAGAAAGAATATACAAACAGCAAAATCACACTACAGGAAATGTTACAGGAAGTCCTTCAGGCAGAAGTAAAATTACATCAGTTGGAAATATGAATCTATGCATAAGAATGAAGAGCACCAGAAACGGAACTTCCTGGGTAAATTGTACAATTTCTTCTTATTGTTTAAATTTATTTAAAAGATAACTGACTGTTTAAAGAAAAATAATAGTGCAGTGTGGGGCTTATAACATATGTAAAACTAAAACGTATGACAAAATAGCAAAAGGATCAAGGTAGGAGAAATGAAAGCAAACTATTGTCAAGTTCTTATATGGCATAATATCACTTTAATATAGATAGACTATGATAAGTTAAAATGTATACCATAAATCTTAAAGTTACCACTAAGAAAACAAAACAAAAAATTATAGTTAATAAGCCAACAGAGAAGATAAAATAGTAATTTTAAAAATTCAATGAATCGAAAGGAAGGCAGGAAAAAAGGAAAAAGAGAACAGTGAATACTGGGAATAGAAAAAGACAGCAAAATGATAGATTTAAACCCAATCATATGAACAATCACATTAAATGTAAGTGGTCTCAGGACTTTATCAAAAGGTACAGATTATCACATTGGATTTTTAAAAAAGCAAGGCCCAACTGTATACTGTGTACAAGAAACACATTTTCAATATTCAGACACCAAAAGGTTAAAATTAAAAAGATGAAAAACATATATCATGCTAACACCAATCAAAAGAAAGCTGGAGTGGCATATTTAACATCAAATTTTAGAGCAAGGAATATTACCAGGGACAAAGAAAGTCATTTTATAATGATAAAGGGATCAATTTATCAAGAGGATGTAACAGTCTTAAATATATATGCCCCTAATAACAGAGATTTAAAATACGTGAAGCTAAAACTGATAGAACTGCAAGAAGAAATAGAAACACTCACAATTATAGTTGGAGATTTCAATACCCCTCTCTCAACAATTGATTGAACAAGTAGAGAGAAAATTGGTAAGGATATAGGCGATCTGAACAACACTATCAACCAACTTGATCTGATCCACATTTATAGAACATTCCATCCAACCATCATAGAATACATATTCTTCTCAAATGCACATAGAACACTTTCTAATATCCTTAGCCATGGAAAAAGCCTTAATAATTTAAAAGGATTCAAGTCATTCAGAGTATATTCTCTAACCATACTAGAATTAAATTAGAAATCTGTAACAGAATATCTGGAAAACCCTCCCTTCTGCAAACTCTGCAGCCTGGTTTTGGACCCCTTCACTATACAGACTCAACTTGTGTTTATAATAGTGCCTCCTACTGCTCCTACTACTACTGCTGTAATCATAACTGAAACTTATATAGTGCTTACCATGTGCCAGATTTAGTGTCCATAATGACCCTATAATGTAGGTGCTTTTATTCCTATTTCATAGGTGAAGAAACTAAACCACAGGGCAGTAACGGAATCTACTTGAGGTCACAAAGTTAAGACATGTTAGAGCGGAGCTTTGCGCTGAGGCAGTCTGGGTCCACAGTCTGTGCTCTTAGGTACTACTCTCCTGCCTCTCAACCCCATTTCTTCTGGCCACTGGCCATTTCAGAGCTCCTGCTCCTCTCCCTTAGTGTCCCTGCTTAGGTTGTGCCCTCTTAAACATGTGCTCTTCCTGTCTTTTCCTGGTGGGCAGACACTGGCTCTTCCTGCCCTCTCCATCTGGGCATCTCTCAATTCCCAGCTCAAAAGCCATCTCAATTTCATCCAACAAGAGTTCTCTGCTCCCCATAGGTATAACACAATTTATTTTCTGAACTCCTGAAGTATTCTGTAATAATAGCCAACATTTTTCTGCATTTTCTATGGTAAAACAAGAGAGCTGGATCTATAATAGGAACCCAGGGTCCATCAGAAGAAGAACAGAGGAGGGGCAGGCCATGGCTTCTCTGAGTCAAGAATTAAAATATGGAGACTGGCAAACCCAGCACTCCTTTTTTAATCCCCTTTCCCACCAGGTGAGGCTACTTCCCTAGTCTCACCTCCAGTTACTTCCTGGGCAGGTGTACCTAAGAAGTCCATGGCTGGACTAGCCACTGTTTCAGAAGGAGGTCACCTCCAACCTTTTCTCTACTGCTCACCTGCCACCTAGGCTGAGACTGCCTTGTTGTTCCTGGATTCTCTCTTACCTACCTGGGAGTCCTGACGTTCTGCACAGTCTGACCCTGACCCCCAAATACCCCCAGTACTAGCCTATATGTGGCACTCACCATGTCACAGAGTGACCTTTTCAAAATGCAAATCTCACTGTGTCATTTCCTGTTTAATACTTTTCAATAGGATAAAGACTAAAACCCTGTACTTGGGGTACATCTCACAGCATACTCATTGACCCTATGGAACCCAGACATACAGACCTCTCTCTCCGTCCCCACCTCCAAATCTCTTCTCCTTGTTAATTCCTACTCTTCCTTTGGATTTCAGTTAAATCTTTTCTTCCTCAAGAAAGTAACCCCTGACCTGCCCAATGAGCCATTCCTCCATTATAATTTCCAAGAGTGTTACATGCCTACCCTTCCGTAACCCTGGTCACAATTACAGCATTGTACTCACTGTATGGTTTTTTATTAGTGTTGATCTACTACACTAGACTGTGAATTCCTTGAGGGCAGTTACTCTGCTCACTTTTGCATCCCTGGCTTGTTGCTTATAGTTGGCCCTCAGTAGGCATTCACTCAGTAAGTGACTGAATAAGCCTGCTAATCCAAGTACAACGTGGATGATACGGACTATAAAACAACAATATCAGCTTTCTCATCCTTCACCGGACATTTTTCTCTCTCTTTCCCAGGAAGCATCCTGCGTGGGTCTGAGGGATCAAAGGGCTGAGGGGGCATCTGCCAGTCCTAGTTCTCAGAGAGACACAGTCCCTAATGTATTTTGGTCATGATTTCTTTTAACAATTATTCTTTGACTCCATATTAAATTGATCAAATACCCGTAGTTTTGATGTTTGGCACTGTTCCACTGATGTAGTCTTACTGCGACGGTCTCCTGTTTGCCTCTGCGGCTAAACAGATTTACAAAGCACATCCTCCCTGGAGCTCCAGATTTATGTACATGAAATTGGGCTGATGGGATTACTGATGAGTGACAGTGCACAACTGAATCAAAGTGGTCATTCCAGGAGGCTTCCCTGGTGGCAGAGTGGTTGAGAGTCCGCCTGCCGATGAAGGGGACATGGGTTCGTGCCCCGGTCCGGGAGGTTCCCAGATGACGCGGAGTGGCTGGGCCCGTGAGCCATGGCCGCTGAGCCTGTGTGTCCGGAGCCTGTGCTCGGCAACGGGAGAGGCCACAGCGGTGAGAGGCCCGCGTACCGCAAAAAAAAAAAAAAAAAAAAAGTGGTCATTCCAAATGAGTGTAAATGCATTTAGCATTTGGGAAAAGCTGATACTGGCTTCATTTATGCCTCCCTTCCCTTGAAGACAACAATGGGTCTCTCATTCATCTAACTTTATCATTGTCAAGAAATAATAAGACGGTAAGTCTTAGGCCAAATAGATTTCAGGTAAACATTCTCTGTTCTGCACTGACCCAAAATCAGACTCTGCAGAGGCCATGGTCTTCCAATCCTCCAACCTCCCAAGCCCCTTCTCCTGGTTCTCATGAGTTCATCTCATTCCGATAGCTTTCAGGATTTGGGGTTGGGTTTAAATTAACTTCCTCCTGTTGGCATTTGTGTTTATTTTTTCCTTTCTTTAGCCCAAGGGATTAGATTGTGAGTTTCTAGCAATCTCTCATTTTGCTCTAACACCATTTGTATGCATTGCTCCACAGGAGTGAGAAGCAGAACAGGGTAGGATAAAGGTTTCCCAAACAGAAGGGGCAAAGCATTGCTCTGCATGTTCTGACCTCCCCACAGCCTGGTTCTCTGGTCTGAAGTTGGGGCACAGAGAAGAGAAAGAGCAGAAGAAATTTTCTCATGTTCCTCATTTCTCCCAGAGATGTCCTAAGGAGCCCCAAATCCCATAAAACTCCACCCCAAAACCAAAGCTTCTGGCTATAACCAACCGCTGAAATGAGAAAGTTCTAGCGTGTCCCAGAGTCCTGCCTTATCATGTATGCATCAGGGGGCATCCTGTTAACACTAGTCCCTGAGTCATGTTCATTTCTGACATCTCAAGGTTCCTCTTTGATATTTACTGCTTTCACAGTCATCTCATTGGACCCTTAACATTCTGTGAAGTAAGCAGGGCAGGTTTTATCGTCCCCATCTTAGAGATACAGAAAGTAGGGCCCTGCAGCAGACATCTGCTCCTTCTGCTTGCCCAGTCCCCCCTCCTGCTCTTCTTCTGATATTGCCATCTCCCTTCCCCTTAGGAAACACCTCTTCCCACATCACATTTGGTTTTGATGAAGCTTTGATCAAAGCACACTGCTACAGCTGCCTGTATCACTACTACCTCCCTAAGCTACAAGAGTCATGACTAAGAAAAGCCAATGAGATGCCCTGTCTTCTGGAAATCTGAATCAAGCAGAGAACTTCCAGGCAGAAGGGTGTTGGAATCAAGGGACAGCCCACAATGTCCGCTGCCAAGATCCCTGGAGTGACCGACCCAGTTGCTCAAATCTCCCTTTCTTCCTTTACCCTCCCCATCTCCTCCTAACAAATCCTTTCCATCCTTAACTTAATCACAGTTAGTTTCTGCCATGTGCAACCAAAGCACTCAGCAACAGGTATGTAATTTGCCCAAGCTCTCAGTCTTGAACACAGGTCTCTTAACTCAATCTAGTGTTCTTTGTGCTGTGGCATGAACAAGTTATAAGTAATACTAATACCTTGACCAACACAGAGAAGATGGTAGGGCTGATACAATGAATATAAGTCTCATTCATTATCTAGGGTGGTTGGTCTCAACCAGGGGTAATTTTACCCCATTACCACCCCCAAGGGATATGTGGCAATGCCAGGAAACATTTTTGGCTGTCAAAAGTGATGGGGGATTGCTAGTGGATAGAGGCCAGGAATGCTGCTAAACACCCTACAATGCACAGGACAGCTCCCCCACTTCCATCCCCCCAAAAAAAGTTATCTGCCCCCAAAATGTCAGTAGCACCAAGGTTTAGAGACCTTGATCTGCTGAAAATGGAGTTATTTACTGCATCAGTCAGGGTAACACTTAGCAATGGCAAAAAGGAAAAAGAAAAAAAAAACCTCCTACTTTTCAATAGCTTAACACTTAACTCATCAAAGGTTTGCAACTCGCTGTTGCGAAGTCTGTTGGTAACTCTCCTTTCTGTAGTGACTTGCAATCCAGATCAATCCATCATCTGACAGAACCATTTCAGCACATGGTTTCCAAGTTGCTAAGGCAGGGGATGCAAGTGGTGGAGGCTTGCACGCCAGCTTTTAAATGCTGCAGCCTAGAAGTGACACCTGTCACTTCCACTCATGACCCACTGGCCAGAACAAGATACCTAAGTGCCAGGGTGCTGGGATACACAGGGTGGGGCTGGGGACAATGCAATAGGCACTGAAGAGTAAACAATTCTACCACACAGTCCCTAGAGCCCAGCACCGTCAGACTGTACTAGACACATAAAACTATCTGCACAATTCATCACTAAGTGACACGGCTAGGACCCGAATACGTCCCGTGCAGTGAATTACTCAGTTATCTCCTAGAACTTAGGTTGTTTTGTTTTTTAACCTCAGAGAATTAATTTGCTGTAGCAGCCCTGACTGCAGCCAATAATTCTTCTCTCTAAATAAGTGTCACCGAGGCCTGTTTTTGCTTTGTGGTGATCGGGCTATGAACTTTGGTAAACAGGCCACAGCCAACTAAATTCCATTGATTTAAACGGCAGTTCCCTCCAAGAGCAGAGTCACATAAATGAAATTACATCTATACGTGATGCAGAGCATTTATGAGACCAATGTATTTTCATTGCAAATAATTAGCTGGACTCAATTTATGCAGAGATGTCATATTGCAGTTAAGAATCTCTAAATATGCACGAGGAACAATTCCTCAGTCATTTCGGGCAGTGTTTCTTAACCGTGGGCAGAGTCACTCCAGCAGCCTCTTCCAAAAATAAATGTCCAGGCTGATCCTCCAGATTTCTAATTCAACAGAGATATATATACTCATTAAGATAACTGTGGTTGCAAATAAAGAATCTGACTGTGGCTACTTGAAAAACAAAAGGGGAAGGGTTTCCAGAAGGATACTAGGAAGCTTACAGAACTGAGTTGCCAGGGCTTGGAAACAGCAGAACTGGGGCACTGCAGGAAACGCAGCTGCCAGGGTTCAAGGTCCTTCTGAGAGTTTCAAGGTAGCTCACCCCATCACCCACCACTACTTGTAAATCTCCATGTAAGTTTACATTTCCCAGAAGGAGTTGCTGGATTAGCCTGGCTGAGAAGGGTGTCTCCACCCCTGGATCAATCAGCTATGGTGGAGGAGGGGGAAAATCTTTCATTAAACTGTACAATCCTGAGCAAGTTACAAGACCTCTTCATGCCTCAGTTTTCTCACCTGTGAAATGGAGGTGATCATAGCATCTGTCCTGGAGGAGCTACTGTGAGTGCATCTTGCAGTTCCAGTTGGTGCCTAATACTGTTGGGATCTAGAACATGTGTAATTTGGAATTAGGATTGGGTGCTTTAATTAGTAGATTTACTGAGCACTTACCATGAGTAAACAATGTGAAGACTTTTACTTGCACTGGCCCATTTAATTTTCAAAAGAGATCTACAGGCAGAGACCTCCTGTGTCTGATACCTCGCCTGGAATAGGACAAGTGCTCCCGAAATGTCGAATAAATAGATGAATGAATGAATGAATAAAAGAAATGAATGGTGATGCCACTGCCAACTCCTCCAGCAAAGATTGCAGGTGGTGATCTGCACAGGTGGTGACCCCCACCTCTTCCACTGCAGACACCAGACCCTATTCATGCCCAGCACCTGCTGGACCGGGGAGTACTGGGCATGTATAGGGTCTGGGGTCTGCAATGGAAGAGGTGCATTCCCCACCTCTCATGGGGCCACCATTCTAGTTGGTTCCCCCCTATAGAGACCAATGGCCCCTCTCTAACACTTGTCCTCATTTTTCACAAATGTATTCATTACATATGAAAGTACAGGACTGCCAGTTTTTCTTTGATTTCTTGAAGAGTTTGTGTGTGTGGCGTGGGCTCCAAAAATGGCTCCAGCTATAATTTTGTAGTGTGTGACTTTATGCTTCCGCTCTGTGTGACTTTGGGATAATCATTTTCTTTCTCTGGGCCTCAGTTTTGCAGTGTACGAAAGGGGGATAAGTAACTCAGCAGCTGTAGTATAGTTATGTGAGCAAATGTATGGTAAAAACAGCAAAATTAGTGTCAAGTAGTAGGAGTTCAATCAATATTAGCCAAAATTACAACAGTACTTAATAATCATTATTAAGATGATACCATAGCTGGTAAAGGAAACAGATGAAAGTAAACTAATCCCAAAGTAGTAATTTATTTTTAAAGCAGATCTGTTTCCTTGATGTTTGCTTTCCTTAAGATTTGCTCTTTTCTCCTCAAATACAGAACATGAATTCTGGAACGAGACTGCCTGGGTTTGAATCTAGATTTACCACTCACTAGCTATGTGATCTTGGGCAAAAGTTTAACTTCTTTGTACTTCAATTTCCTCATCTTAAGAGGCAATCATATCAGTACTTAACTCACAGGATTGTTATAAGGATTAGATGAGCTAGTATTTACAAAATAGAATGATACCCATTCACAGAAAGTACTATTTAAGTTTATTAAATAAATGAAACAGAATGCAGGGGGAATTTCTGATCAGCTAGTATATCCAGGTAGATGGCTTCCAGACATGACGCCTTGGTAAGGACAGTTAAACAAAGCTTACTCCATCTTATTTCTGGGCAAAGAATTTGATCAATTTTTGAATTTGGGTTTCAGAAGACTGTTACCACTCATGCTCATCCCAGTCTATTCAACTTGATGGAAGGTGAGATCATGGCGTCTTGTGTGAATCAAAACATCTTGAAATGCTTTGATCAATGAGAAGTACTAGGGTTCAGCAGTTTCCTGGCTTCAGTACAAAGAAGTGACACCTACTTTTAGTTGACTTTGAGGCAGTGAAATCTTGGGGCACAGATAACAAAGGGCTCTGGGAGCCAGCAGATGGTACCTGGTAACAGCCCTTCAAGATGAGCAACAGCTGGGAAAGGAAGGTGAAATGCCACAGAGCAAGTTGTTTTGCATACGAATTGTTGCATTTCTGATCAAGTTTCCCTGAGGCTTACCAGGAGGAAGATTTATAAACCTTTCTCTTTAGGAGACAGTGCAGAGTAAAAAAAAATCCAGAGAACACTATCTTTCACCGTGGTTTTCTTTTTTTTAATTTATTGTGGCAAAAAACATAGCATAAAATTTATTGTCTTAACCATTTCTAACTGCACAGTTCAGTAGTGTTAAGTACATTCAGGGTTGTGAAACAGATCCAGAACTTTTTCATATTGCAAAGCTGAAAGTCTCTACCATTAAACAATGACGCTTCTTTTTTCCCTCCTCCCCCCTACCCCAGCCCCTGGCAACCATCATTTTACTCTCTGCCTCTATGAATTTGACTACTCTAGATACCTCATGTAAGTGGAATCATACGGTATTTGTCTTTTCGTGACAAATTACTTCACTTAGTATAATGTCCTCAAGGTTCACTCATTTTGTAGCATATGACAGGATTTCTTTCCTTTTTTGAAGCTGAATAATATTTCATTGTATGTACGTACCATATTTTGTTTATCCACTCATCTATGCTACAAAGGATTTGGGTTACTACCTCTTGGCTATTACAAATACTGCTGCTATGAACATGGGTATACAAACACCTGAGACCCTGCTTTCAATATTTTGGTATATACCTAGAAGTGGGACTGCTGGATCATAAGGTAGTTCTATTTTTAATTTTTTGAGGAAACTCCATACTGTTTTCATAGTGGCTGCACCATTATACATTCCCACCAACAGTGCACAAGGTTCCAATTTCTCCACAACTTTACCAAGGCAGTTATTTTCTGGTGTTTTTACAGTAGCCACATCCTAATGGGTGGTGAGGTGATTTCCCGTGTGCTTTTGATTTGCACTTCTCTGATAATTAGTGATGTTGAACATCTTTTCATATGTTTGTTGGCCATTTGTACATAATCATTGGATAAATGCCTATTCCATTTTAAACCCATCTTTTAATTGGGTTATTTGATTTTTTTGTTGTCAAGTTGCAAGAGTGTTTTATATATTCTGGATATTAACCCTTTATCAGATACATGGTTTGCAAATATTTTCTCCTACGTTGACTTTTCACTCTGTTGATTTCATCCTTTAATGCACAACGGTGTTTCAGTTTGATGTACTCCCCTTCCCCTTTTTTAGCTTTTGTTGGCTGTGCTCTTGGTGTCATCCAAGAAATCACTGCCAAGTCCAATGTCATGAAGCTTCTCCCTATATTTTCTTGTAGGAGTTTTATGATTTTAGGTCTTACATGTAGGTCTGTAATTCATTCTTGAGTTAATTTTTGTATATGGTATAAGACAAAGTTCCACCTTCATTCTTTTGCATTAGGAAATCTAGTTTCCCAGCACCATGTGTTGAAGATTCTTTCACCTCATTTTGACTTTCCTCATTAAGAGAAGGGGATCAGTAAGGCTGCTAGAGTTCTCTTAATAGATGCAAGAAGGCCCAACGAATGAGGAAGAAATGAGTTTAATTCCTGCCTCTTTCACTGTGAGCCTCTGTTTCACGGCCGTTGTTAAACTCGCACTTTCAGACCCAGCACTGACTCTGCTTCCAATCACCGTTCTCAGTTCAGCCTTCTGACCACTGGGAATCAGGTTTGCTCCATTTGTTTCTCCATGACTTCTGAAACAATCCTCCACTCATTCCATAACCTTGTGAAGCCAATTTCCTTTGCCAAAACTTAACTGAACAGGTTTTATTTCATCCTCTCGGTACTTACTAATCAGAATTGATTTTATTTTTTCCTTTTCCTAATGTTTGGGAGACTCCAGCAAAACACGTGTGATATTTTTAAAGTTACATTTTATTTGTTTGCTTAAACTCTGTCTCCTTGTGAAAACTATCTGTAGCAGCTCAATGTTTAATAATTTCATCTCATTTCTTGAAAGGTTAGTGTTATTTTAACTTAATTAAGCTCATAGAGTATAAAGCCACCACAGTCCAATTCTTGTCAACTGGGCATGCATACACATCTCTTTTCACCATATTTAACTCACAAAGACAATAGCAAAATCACGCATTCCACCTCTCACCATGCACTTCACGTACTTATACCCTGAACAATTGAAAGCACACTCCCAAAAAGAGGATACAGAGCCCCTTTATCTATCTCTGAGTCATGTTCATTCTCCTAGCTGAGTCACACTCCTCTCTTGATATCCTGTAACTTAAATACTGAGATACAAAGTTAACTGCTGTTAACACATCTTACATAAGATGGTAGGGGCATGGGAAGGAGGGGTAGAAAATAATTAATACATACACAAGTATAGGCATACCAAAATAAAGAAAAAATGCTCACAACTATTACAGCTTCTGCAACTTATTTCTGCAACTGGTAAGACCTTGTATAACTGTCTTCTTTCACTGTCTACTCTGTATGCCTTTTGCCTTCAGCAAGCATGTCAGTGAGTCATGATTCCTTGCCTGGGGAGGTGACCCAAACCTTCGTTTCTGAAGGTCTAGGCTATTGGAAGTCCTGGCTGAATTAGATCCCTGTGGCTCTCCACTGACTTTTACCACAGGACATGGTAGTTCTAAGAGGTTCTGGGAAGTGCTCCTCTTGATCTCTGCTGCATAGAAGGAACCCCTGAGAGTCAGGATCACTGACCCCAGTCAGTACAGAAACTCTCTTCTCTGCCTGCTGACTCACTGGCGTGAGGAGCTTCAAGTAGCTGGCTGGCAGCCTCAATTTCCCATTTAATTGAACTGATGCTGTGTCTCCTGGTGGAGGCATTTGTCCCTTAGGAACTAAGATCTCTAGACCAATAGACCCAAAGTCTCAGAGATGGAAAGCAAATTCATTCTTGGGTCACTAGGAGTAATAGTGAGAAGAGCCACTTCCATATTCCCCCTCTGATTCCCAGTCCCATGAGTATTATGGGGAAAACAGAACGTATATGGACTCTTGGTTTAGAGCACATAATCTCAGCCCTACAAGATATTTTCACCCAACTGGCCCTGTAAATGGATCTGCAAAAAGGCAATTTAGTGCCTATCAGCTCAGCAGCTTCAGGCTGATGTGGACACAGTCAAACCAATGAACTCCATGAACATGAGTCTATTGACACACTTTATTTGCTCAAACCCAATCTCACATATACTCCTTACAGTAGATGATGGAATGCTGCTATGCACACCCAACTGATGGCTTAGTGGGCAACACCCAGTTCATGATAGGCAGCTGGGGTCACATGGCCACTTGATGGCCTGCCATCAAGCATTTGGTATTGCCCAGTAGCACTTGTAGACACCTGTAATAAAGAACCACTTCCCTCAAGTTATCCAGTGCACTTAGAAACAACCAACCAAATCCATCATGCTCCATATTTTCACTAAAATGTTCTGTGATGACAACTACTTGGTCACCTATAAACCTATAGGAGCAACGTGAAGTAGGTTGTTGACTTTGCATCTGTGATGGGTCTGAAGTCCCTGTGGGATGGCAGGGATGGAAGTCAGGAAGAAAAGCTGGGCATGAGGAGGGAGAGATCAAGGATGCAATGAAGCCAGTAGAGATGATCTAGAACACACAAGAACAAACTGGGAACTGCAACACAACCAGAACGTGTGTCTGTCTTTCACCGCACTAATCTTGAGGATGTGGTAACTGGCAAAAGAATCTGGTGTCCCCTGCCACAGAGTTGCACACACACCTGCCCCAGGACTTCGCAAAGCTGGTGGAAGAGGTCTGGTGAGAGCGGGAGGAGCTATGGGCTCACCTGAAGTCCCGTGACTAAAAGGGTGCCAGCACCTAGACGAGGGGCCACCAGGTGCTCCCTGCACTGACCTTCATAGGGCAAAGGCCACCACTTCACTTCTGCTCCTACATCCTTTGCGAAATCCTCTTATAGCCAACCCTAATCCAGAACCAGACACAGCAAGGAGGCCTTGGAAACATAGTTCCACCTGCTTTGACATGATACAGAGCCAAAACAAGGATGGAAATCATTTCTTAGATTGCTTGAAATCACTGGGAACAAATTTTCAGGAATAAGTTTTCTACTCAATGTCTCTTTTCTTCTTCTTTGATCCTCATAGTCACTGGACTGCAGTTATTATGTTTGATTACTATGATCATCATCACAGCTAACATTTATTGCACATTTACTATGTGACAGATACTAGTCAACTACCTTGCATTCTTTTTTTTTTTTTCTTTGCAGTACACGGGCCTCTCACCGCTGTGGCCTCTCCCATTGCGGAGCACAGGCTCCGGACGCGCAGGCCCAGCGGCCATGGCCCACGGGCCCAGCCGCTCCGCGGCATGCGGGATCCTCCCAGACCAGGGCACGAACCCACGTCCCCTGCATCGGCAGGCGGACTCTCAACCACTGCACCACCAGGGAAGCCCACCTTGCATTCTTAATTCACTTAATTCTCACAGTCATCCTATGGGGTAGGTTCTATTTTACAGATGAGGAAATTAAAGCTGAGGAGGGAGGAAAGAGCTTCCCAAGATCATACAGAGGGTAAGAGGCTGGGCAGGCATCTGAACAGAGTCAGTCTGACTCCAGTGTCCTTTTTCTCAACCACTAAACTATAATATTCCTAACATCACACAGGATCCAAATATTAATGAAGACCTTAAGACAAATGAAACGCATAGAATCTCTGTATGAATTTGGTTTTGAGGAAAAAGGAACATTTTAAAGAATATTTGTAACCAAAAAAATCTAAATGATGCATCACTTATACTTAATCCAGGGGGTACCATAACTTGCTTCAAATCTCCAGAGGGGCGTAAGATTGCAGCTCTAGTTTTAAAAAGCATTATGACACAAAATAATATACTTGTATTCAAGCTGTGTAGTCTATGAGAGCAATGCTAAAGTAAAGCAGATGAGGTGTTGGATAAACAAGGCAAGAGAAATGTATATTTACATGTTCTTTCACTCACTCCTTTAGCTAATATTTGGGAAGAGCACTGTGTGGCTAAGTGGTTGAGGGCATAAAAGAGACTGAAGCCCTGCCAGGGTGTCATGTCTACAAGGGGAGACAAAGCATCGAGAGAGGGGGTGTGGCATCTCCCCTACTAGAAACCAGAACGCCAGGCAGACTGAGTATCCAAGAGAAGGAAAAATCCAGTGAACAAGTTTGGTGAAGGAAGAGAAATGCCATCCTAGCTTGATTTCCTTTCTCTTCACTTTTCCTTTCTCTCCACTTTTGGAATTGCATGGAAATCTAGGAAAAACAAGGGAGTCATGAGATCAGGGTCCCATTTTCCTGTTTCTCCTGTAACACTGGGGATCTACTTCCATTCTTCTCTAGGTCTCCAGCTCTTCAAATGGAGTTGGGCGAGGGAGGGTCCTGAGGATTTTCTTTCTAGTTCTACAGTTCTAACAATCGAGCATTCTGTGACACTGAACGTTTTCATACAAAGAGGGGCGGTCCTAACCCCACTCAGGAAGCACACTCTTGATGCTGAATTATGCTGCTGAGGATGCTGCCACTGCTGTGCTCTGGCTGATTTTTATTCTGTCGTGATTTTTTTTTTCAGCGTCAGTGATAGATTCACCCAGATCCACCATTACTCTGCCATTTTCCCTTAAGGCCACCAGAGGGTTGAAATCACAATTCCATCTGAGCCCCAAGAGAATCTGGTCCCTGACCCAGCCCTGGGAAGAGAGCATTGTCCCCAGTGGGAGACAGTAGCCCCAAACTATCAGTGATAGGATAGTTCATACATTAGGAAGACAGACTCACTTCACACATGAAGGAGCCGCTGGCAAAGTATTCTCAAGACCAGAGAAAACTTTGCAGACTGAATATAATGAAAGGGCATGTGATTCTTAAACATTTTTAGGACTGAGCTAAAAGCAAATTAGTTGAAAGTAATCTGAGTAGAAAAGCAAATGGCTTGAGCTATACATTACCAAAAGAAAGAAAAATGGTACAGATGAACTGGTTTGCAAGGCAGAAATAGAGACACAGATATAGAGAACAAGTGCATGGACACCAAGGGGGGGAAGCAGGGGGTGGGGAGTGGGATGAACTGGGAGACTGGGATTGACATGTATACACTAATATGTATAAAATAGATAATAAGAAACTCCTGTATAGCACAGGGAACTCCACTTCGCTGTACAGCAGAAACTAACACAATACTGTAAAACAACTATACCCCAATTGAAAAAAAAAAAAAAGAAAGCAATGTGTGTGAGGGCTGTGTGTGTGTGCGAGAGAGTGTGCGTTTTCTGCAGAGAGATTTTAAGATGGGTAAGCATCCAAGCTCCACGGCTCCCATGTTAAGAACAGCCTCCGTTAACTGATCCCAGTCAGTAGACCAAGCATGTTACGTGCGTTTTCTCATCTAATCCTTACATTAAGCTCATTTGTGTGCTGTGTCCCATTCCACAGATGAGGAAACAGCCTTAGGCAGGAGAAATGTGTGTCCAAACCACATGGCTAAGGGAAGAGCTGGGATTTGAACTGAGGTCTAATTCCAGACACCTCTGTCCTTCTATCTACTAACACTAGCCTTTTTTTTTTTTTTTTTCAGAGAATTAAACCTTGCCTTAACTTGGGTATTTGTGCCACTAGACATTGGCTTTGGTCAGGATGAAGGGGTGTGTTGAGATCTATGTTAATGTGTGTTGAACATGGATGAATGGGATGCACTCAATAACATTTACTGAATAAATACAACGTGCCTGGCTCTGTGCTAAGTAGGAGCTGGAAACTCAGAAACACAAACAGCATAAAACAAAGAAGTCACTGCTGCACTACAGATATGTGTGGAAATTTCAGGGTGATCCAGATGACAGAGCGCTGAATTGTGCTTGGGTGAACTGCTGAGTCTCCTCAGAGAAAGCTCTCTTTGAAATGAGCCTCAAAGCATGGTAGGAGCTCACTACTGAAGGAAGGAAGAGGGGAAGTGTATTTAAGGTAAAACCTTAGGAAATAAAGGAAAGTCTGAGAGCACCAGAGTCGGCTTCCCCTGCTTCCTGAGAGTCTGGAAAGCTACCAGCTCTTGGCTGGTGTTGCGAACGGTCGGGTCCTCTTTAATAAGCCAGACTGACAGCAAGTCTGCTCCTCTGCGGTGTGATGTGAATTAGCAATACTGAGGTGAGGCACCTGTGGCCTTGCTGGGCCGTGAAATGAATCAAGCACGGAAAACAGCTTTTCTATCATACAGCCATGAGTCAAAAAATGCTCAGTCCCAGAACATGTGGGCACCCAGCATGTACTCTTTGAGAGCCGAGAAGAAAGGGGTCAGCGAGCGTTTAACATGCTGATAGGAATTATATCACAGCCACTCCACATTTGGAGCCCAGAAGAAGCTTCCTGCTCCAGATACGGCTGCTCTAAAAAAGAGGGGGGTAAAAGGGAGGAATAAAGAAGCTTGGAAGTGAACCAGCAAGAAGTGAGGAACTCATTACCTGAACTAAAGAATCCTGCTTGGTTCTCCTTCTGGCCCGGCTCTACATGCATTTACACAGAGCCTTGGAGAGGAGGCTTCGAAAATCTGGAATTATACTTAAACTATGACTATTAAAAGACTATATGGAAAGAAAACTAAAATCGGGCCTCGAAGTCAAGAGAACTGTGCCATAATGTACAGTGAGAATCACGTGCACTGTCATCTTTAGCAGCAGGTTATCAAGCTGACGTAGCCTTCTACAAACTTCCTCCTCCTCTTTGTTTCCTATGTTCGTTCCTTATCACGTCCCCAAGTCATCGGCAAATTTTCTAAGCACTTTCCTAATCTATCCATTGAGTAGCCCTGGCCCATTTTTTCAAGTTTTACTTCTTCCTTTAAACTCTTCTCGTTTACATGAGAAAGGATAGTGCTTAGTCACGGCCAACGTAAGTGAAAAACTTGAAACCCTGACACTTAACAAATTCATAATTATGATTTTCTGTTTACCTCATCTCTCAGAATGCCCAGCACCCCCTTACCTCATTTTTCACAATGATGTTCCAAAAATATTGTTACTCAATTTTTAAAAAGTAAATCAGATCTTAAGTTATAGATGGGGATTTTTCTACATAGAGAAAACTCTTGGTGAAATATTTTATAAAGTAAACAGAATGTTCTATAAATGTTTGCCTCCTTAAAAATTCACTTATACGTCATATTTTAAGTGTATTAAAAAATCAGAATACCATTCTTTCTAAATGTTTCAAGTTTTGTATGAGCATGTCATACATATTCACTGATGGTTATCATTAATATTAAACCTTACAAAGAGCTGCATTCTACCAAAATCATGGCAAAGCAATACCAAAACAATACCAGCTTCCAAACAATACCAGCTTCCAAAATTCTATAAGAAACAGAAAGTGCAGGCAGGAGATTTCACACTTGGAGGAGTTTCCTTGTTCACTGAAATCAGTTGGTGACAGGATGATTTTTCTAAGGCGCTTCTGAAAATTAAGCCAACTATAATTTTACCTACCTCAGAGGCAACTTTTTAAGGTAGTTATATTTTCAAATGAAATTCCATTTCTTCCCCAAAGTATACTCACTGAAACAATATAGAGAAAAAAGGCAACACACACAGATGAACTTAGATGAATGTGAATTAACAGGAAAGCTCTTGGCAATGGTGAAGGTGCAGTATGTGTGGCAATTATTAGTTTATGAAGAAACTTACAGAAGTAACCAGAGACAATACCCAGATACTCTTCCTGGAGACGATTATAAAGGGAGAAAACTGGCCTAGCAAAGTTAAGAATTATATGAAGTTTATTTCTTTTGTTTTTCACCTCACCTCCGTTTCTCTTTCCCCACCCTCTTTGGGACCCAATGTCTTGTGTTTCTGCCTAGAGGCCCCCAGAAGGAGCCATTTAGATGAACCATTTGTGGTATTAAAATGTCTGGTGACACAGAATCACCTTGCCCCCCTTCCCGCAGCCCGTCAAAGCTTCTCTTCGCACAGCTGTCCAAAGCATTCTGTCTAGAGCAGCACTGTCAAGAGCGTGGTCCTCAAACCAGCAGCACCGGCATCATCTGGGAGTTCATTAGAAATGCAAATTCTCAAGGTACTGAAATAGGTGTCTCAAAGGAATGTCTGCACTCCCGTGTCACTGCCAGTTATTCACAATAGCCAAGACACGGAAATAACCCACATGTCTGTGGATGGATAAATGGATAAAAGAAATCGTGGTTTATATAAACTATGGAATATTACTCAACCTTAAAAAAGAAGATCCTACCATTTGCAACAACATGGATGAACGTGGAGGACATCATGCTAAGAGAAATAAGCCAGACTCAGAAAGGAAAAAAAACAACCTGCATGACCTCTCTTATATGTGGAATCTAGAAAAGTCAAATACACAGAAGCAGGGAGTAGGTGGTTACCAGAGGTACGGAGGTGGGAGAAATGAGGAGGTGTTGGTCAGTGGGTACAAAGTTGAAGTTATGTGGGATGAGTAAGTCCAGGGATCTAAGTACAGCATGATAACTATAGTTGATGATACTGTATTGAATACTGGAAATTTACTAAGAGAGTTCAGGTGCTCTCACCACAAAAAAAAAAGGAAAAAAAATGGTTAATGGTGTACAGAGACGGATAATGTTAATTAGCTTGATTGTTCTAATCATTTCACTACATATTCATATATCAAATCATCATACTGTATACATTAAGTATACACAATTTGTATTTTAAATAATTTTTTAAATGCAAATTCTCAAGTCCCACCTTGACCCACTGAATTAGAATCAAGGTCCATGACACTGTTTTAACAAGCTTTCCATATAGCTCTTATGCACATTAAAGTTTGAAGATCACTGACTTAGAGAAATTGTCGGAGGGAGAATTCCAGCAGTGGAGGAGACTGGATGAGCAGGAGCTCTCCCTACGTGACCCTTTCCAACGAAGAGATTCTGGTCCAAAGCACTTTCACCCACTAACTGTAAGCCAATTATTGACACATAAAATGTAAAGTGAAAACACTGGAAAATGGTCTAAAATCTTATTGAATAATTTCCCTGAACTTTGGACGTGAGGATTCAAAATTAATGACTCAATGATATTGGAAATGAACAGTATGTCTCACTTAATTCTCTGTGTCTCCAGAGAGAGGCTAAGTGGGACACATAAATTGGAAGAAATTACTTAACGAGTTGATTAATGTTCTGAGAGAGGAGGGACCCAAAATGGATACATTCTGCTGATTTCTAAAAAGAGGATTTGATGAAAATCAATGGCTTAACCCTACTGCAAACAAGCTGGATCAATCTCTGCTGCGGGGAGTCTCATCAATGCACAAGAAGAAGGAAATGAGGGCACAGTCAGCAGGATTTCAGAGACAGTCAGCGTCTGCTAAAAGACTATTTATCACCTGCAGGAATGTAAGAGCATAAAAGGAAAAATCAAATATTAGCTTCAGCTAAGAACAGATTTTCCTGTACATGGAAAGGGGAACACCCAGCCCCTAGCCATCCAGAGTTAAATAAATTATTCTCCAAGGTTAAACTGCTGTTAGGCTATACTTTATAACCTGAACATTTGCTGTGACTTTTCAACAATTTGCACACACCTCGCCGTGGGTCTGTGGGAACAGATGGGTGGGCTGGCATTGCAGTGAAAGCATCATTATTCAGCAGTAGGCTCTCGGCACTGCAGATTCCCCAGGGGCTTTGCACGGGCCCAGGTCTGTACCCCACACATGCACTCCCTCCACCACGGCCTCAGGCCACCTCCCACCTTCCCCGGTAGAGGGCCCAGAACTCCCACCCCTCCAGTCCCAGGGCCCTGTTCAAGTTCACCCTGCTTCCCCAGGCTTCAGCTACTCCTGCTCCAACTCTGAGAGAATTCTTCTGCCTGGTAGAGAAGCTGACCTACATCAGAGAAGGGAGGAATCTAGGAGGCCAGCACAGTTAGACTGAGCAGCATGGAGGACACAGGAACTCAGAGCTAGACCCGGGCAGGCTTGGGTTGGTATGGGAAGCAAAAGACTGGTCCCCCCAGAGATGCCCACATCCTAATCTCAGAACCTGGGAATATGTTGGTTTTCATGGCAAAGGGGATTAAGGCTGCTGATGCAGTGAAGTTTGCTGACTTTGAGGTTATCCTGCATTACCTGGGTGGGATCCATCTAATCACATGGGTCCTTAAAAGTGGAAGAAGAGGAGAGAGAAAAATGCAGTGTGGGCAGGACTTGACCGACGGCTGCTGGCTTTGGAGCTGGAAGAAGGGAAACATGGGGAAGCCTCTAGAAGTTGGAAAGGCAAGGAAATGGATTCTCCCCTAGAGCCTCCGAAATAAAGGCAGTCCTGCTGACCCCTTGATCTTGGCCCAGTGAGACCCACATGGCACTTCTGACCTACAGAACTGTGAGAGACTAAATGTATGTTTTAAGCCACTCGCTTTGTGGTCATTTGCTACAGCAGTGATAGGAAACTCACATGGTCAGCGAGGGCTGAGGGGTCAGGCATCTTGACCTCAGAGCACTCTGTGGGTTTTGCAGGACCTGCTCCAGCCCATGTCTCCGGGTTGGGTGGGCAGAGCCACTGCCTGTTCGGTGGAAGAAGTGGGGAGGAAGCAAGAAGGTAAACAGACAACTGGTTTCTAACCGTTAATTTACCCCTGAAGTTTCACAAATGCAGAATTGGTGGAAATTCAAAGAAATAAGGTGAGCACCCATATTATTAATTGTATAAAACAGATTTGATTTGCACCTTTTAGAAAATGAAGCTGTGTACATTGACTGACTGTTTAAAACAATCTTGACAAAGCAATCTTATTTTCAGAGAATGTCTCAAAACATTATGAAGCTAGTGAAATTGTTTTTAATGTCACAAGAAAAACTGGAAACTGGTATTTAATATTTTTAAAATGCCTTATGGGGTTTCCCTGGTGGCGCAGTGGTTGAGAGTCCGCCTGCCGATGCGGGTTCATGCCCCGGTCCGGGAAGATCCCACATGCCGCGGAGCGGCTGGGCCTGTGAGCCATGGCCACTGGGCCTGCGCGTCCGGAGCCTGTGCTCCACAACGGGAGAGGCCACAACAGTGAGAGGCCGCATACTGCAAAAAACCCAAAAAAACCTCCTTATTTTGTTAGAAACACTTTGACTTTAATAGCTAATTATATGTCTTTCAGTATCTAAATATACAGTACTCAAATTTTTTTAGATTTGTGTAAATTCACACTTAGTCACTTTCCTGCATGATGGGAATAATAGAGATCCTCATAAAAGGGTAGATGTTGTACTGAAAGATATAAATAATAGAGGTGGGTGATTTTTAGTGGCCTTTAGTAGAAGAAACGCAAGTGTTCCTCATCACACTCCATCCCCGTCAGCCCCCAGCGAAGAGGAGACTTTGTTAGGCCACGTGCTCAGCCTCCAGAGCAAGGTCAATACCACCTTTACCTAGAGGGGCTGGTTAAGAGGTCTCGCCTCTCACTTGTCTGAACTGAAGGGTCCTGTGCTCTGCCCACACAGCAGCCACACCAGGTCAGCCCTGGGCATGGGGACCAACAGGGCTCTCTTGCCATTTCATTCTCTCTGGGTACAAGTGCCCCTGGAGCTGGTGGCAGTGTCAGGTTGGCTTTCCTCTGAAGCAGTTTAGGTTTAGGAAACAAAGGTTCTCTATGTGGCCAAACCCATCTTATCAAGGAGATCTGCACTGGGTCTCAGGTCCAAAGGCCAGTTAACAATCAAGTACTAGCGGAGTGTATTAGTCAGGGTTCTCTAGAAAAACAGAACCTATCTATCTATCTATCTATATATACATATATGAAAATTTAATATAGGAATTGGCTTACATGGTTATGGATGCCAAGAGGTCCCATGATCTGCCCTCTGCAAACTGCAGAACCAGGAAAGCTGGAGGAATAATTCAGTTCAAGTCTGAAGGCCTGAGACCCAGGAGCACTTGATGTCCAAGGGCAGGAGAAGACAGAGAGTGAATTCACCCTTCCCCCACCTCTCTGTCCTATCGGGGCCCTCAGTAGACTGGATGATGCACATTGGAGAGGATCACCTGCCTTACCAGGTCCACCCATTCAAATGCTACTCTCTTCTAGAAACACCCTCACAGACACCCCCAGAAGTATGTTACAGTTAACCGGGCACCCCTTAGCCCAGTCAAGCTGACACACAAACTTCACCACCACTCAAGGTGTTCCCCACCACTGTGCTCCAATACGCTCTAGAAATCACGTGAAGGGGCACAGGGGGTTAAAGCCTGATTCAGGGGAGTCCTGAGACCACAACCAACTTCCAGAAGCCATCCAACCTACCCCTCAAACTGTAATATCTGAAAAAGAGGGCAACAGGGGAAAGATGTGGGGAGAGAAAACGAAGATAGAAAGGAGGAAAGAAGGAGGTGGGGAAGGAGGGAGAGGAGGGAGGGAAAACAGAATCACTCTGACCAGTGGCCAGTCAGCCTCTCCGCCATGGGAGTCTCACACAGTCTGCACCGCCTTCCGGACCCACGGGAGGACACCCAGCACCGCCCCCCCAAGTGTCAGAGCCAGGGTGCACACACACACAGGAGGAGATGCCTGGGCACTGCTTGCCAGCACTTTTCCCTTTTTAACCATTTCCACACAGAGCTTTTGAAACATTAGTAATTCCAATTCCATGGACTTGTTTGCAGGTACAAAGTTCAACATGGCAGGATGAGGGCAGTGCATAGAACCCTGTGCCCAGAATTTTAATGTGATTTTTCCTAAGCGAATGGGCACCGAGAAGTGAGCTTTTCTTTCTCCTTTTTTGGAGATACTGAAGTCTCAGCTAGAGTGAAGTCATGGGCTATCGGCCCAGCACATGCTCGGGAATATCGATTTGCTGGAAAACTGCAGCTTTCCAAATGGAAACCTGGCTTTAAGCAGGTAATGTTAAGCACAGCTAATATACTTTGAGGTTTTGCAATACAACTGAGAGATGTGTCACATCCATCAGGTGATGCATGATCAAGTGTCAGTTAACTTTTCATAACTTCTAGAAGGGAAACTGTGTGGAAGTGAGGAGGGGCAGGAGTTTTATGGTTTATCAGACTGTGAGTACAACAGCTCAGTTTTGTGTGTGTGTGTTTTCAGGGCTGGGGGTGTTTGTTAAGAACTGCTCCTTTCCTCGTGTAAAAGTCTTACCTCAAGTCAGGAGGTCCACCTAAATGTCTAACCACAACCTATCCAAATGTGGAGCCTCTTGCCCCCGGAGAAGATACAACCAAGGTAATGTAATCAGTAGAACAGAAGCCATCTATGCCTCACCAAGCCCATAGCAGACTTCTACTTTTTAATAGATGCAGGCATTTATCATCATCAGTTACTTGTCTTTTAATTTGACATTTAATATCTCTCCTTGTCTCTGAGGCATTCCAGACATACATTCGTTTCCTTTTCACTCTAAGTTAACATCATGCCTTTCTTCCAAGACCATCATTCTTAATCTCCTTTAAACACTTCGTGAAAACAAACAGCTATCTTTAGCCTTTCTGCCTCAAGTATTTCCGAGAGCGATCACAGGTTGTCGTGTATCTGAACTTCGCTCCTCAACAACATGAGTCTTAGTGAGGCTTGCTTGCAGTCCTTGGGGCCAGGAACCTCATCTTTTCATACATTTTACAAAGCGTCTTGTGAACTTAGAGCCTTCAATAAATTACATACTGCCACAAAGGTGATCGCTTTCCATCTCCACTCTTGGGACTGTGGTCACCTACATTTTATGGACATCTCTTTTAACCAGGTCCATTAATTTTGCAGTAAGCATTCTAAGTGTAAATCAGCTCCCGTATGGCACGATCTGCCAACTTTTCACAGGGTTTGTCTTTTTCACAAAGGCACCAACGGGACCCAATTTATAATATCCTTAAGTAAGACTGGATTTGGTGGTTGTTTTCATGCAGGAGCTGGAAAGCGTCTGTGGATCTCCCTCTATGCAGGAGCGACCTTTACCTGGGCTGTACCCAGTTCAGGGCCGCTATGGCTCCAGAGCCTGGGAGGTGGAACTCAAGCTAGATGAGTGTAATGGGGTTTCTGACAGCAGGATTCCTGGAGGATGCCTTCCAGTGGGCAGCACGGGCTGAGCCCACCCACAGAACACTTCTATTTGACCAGGGTTCAGCCTGGGCACACACGCCGGCAGCCAGTCAGTGGTGGAGGCAGAAGATGGGGATTGTTAGGGTCCCACCAGAGGGCCCTGGGGCTGGAGTTCAGTTCCCGGATATGAACGAACTGACCCCAGACTTGGAGCTGGGGCCTCCGGCTCTGGGGTTACTCTTCCAAATCCTGAGCAGTTAATCAACTCCCCTGACCTAAACCTGCCCTCAGGGTCCGAGTGAGACAGTCCCGGCCCAATAGTCAGGTGGCTTCTTGCCTCTGCTGAGCCTCCATGTGCCGTCTGTGTGGGAGGTAACAGCACCAGCCTCAGAGGACCGTTATGGTAACACACACAGACGGCGCCTGGCACAGACACCCAATGCGGGTGACTTCTTGATGCTTTGCCATCATTTTTTTAAAATAAATTTATTTATTTATATTTTTAAAAGTTTGGCTGCATTGGGTCTTCATTGCTGTGTGTGGGCTCTCTCTCGTTGTGGCAAGCGGCAGCTACTTTTTTTTAAATTTATTTTATTTTATTTATTTTTGGCTGCATTGGGTCTTCGTTGCTGCGTGCGGGCTTTCTCTAGTTGTGGCGAGCGGGGGCTGCTCTTCGTTGCAGTGCACGGGCTTCTCATTACAGTGGCTTCTCTTGTTGCGGAGCACAGGCTCTAGTTGTGCGGGCTTCAGTAGTTGTGGCTCGCGGACTCTTAGAAGGCAGGCTCAGTAGTTGTGGCACACGGGCTTAGTTGCTCTGCGGTATGTGGGATCTTCCCGGACCAGGGACCAAACCCGTGTTCCCTGCATTGGCAGGTGGATTCTCAACCACTGCGCCACCAGGGAAGTCCTGCCATCAGTATTCTTATTGCTTCCGAGCCAGGTTCTGACTCCTGCTGCTGTAAGTCTTCAACAGCTGGAAGACTGAGTCAGTCCCAAGGGTCTGTATTCCTGTGAAAGACAAATGGCTGGGCCCAGCCAGAAAACTCCCCATTCTGGGAACCAAACTGGCGTTTCTTCCGCAATGCCTGCCTCAAGCGGAGTCAGTGACTCCTTCCTCTTGTCACCTGGGAGTCCCCTGGGACAACATCTGTGAGCTAAGTCTTACAGCCCTCTAGGGACCACTTTTCCTTTAATAACCAAGGAATAAGAACCAGAGCTCCCTGCCACATCACTACAAAAAGCCCCTCCATCAGTGTTCCCAAGAACACCCAGGAAGTATGTGCAGGTCCCATAGCTCCACTCTGCCCCAGCTTCTCACCTTTCAGAGCCGGCTGCCTCTTACTTGCTTTGCCATCCTACCCCAATTCCCCTTTTAATCTGCTCAGCCCCTGTTTGTGAGCACAGCCTCAGAACCCACAAACGCAGAGCTGTTACCAAAGTTTAAGAAGTCATATTACAGCCCTCTGAACCAAATATTTCACGGGGCTTCCTCATTGGCCCCTTTCCCTAAGCCCCAAGATAGCTGCCAGGTTGCCGGGGTTTACTCGTAATTCCCACACAAAACCTCCACAGTCACGTCCCTTTATCAAGTGATAAAATCTCTGCAGCCACCCACGCCCTCCATGGAGTCTCCATCCTTGTACAAAGGATGCCTTGTGGCCCGTTCGCAACTCACCTTGTGGTTTCATCTTTTGCACAGTCAGATGCATCAAATAGTAATTTCCCCCAAAGTGGGGAGCCCTGAGCCCTCTTCAAGCCTCTGGCTCTGGCAACACAAGGAATGTGAACGCTTTGAATAACTTTTCCTTCAAGGTTACGAGAATCTTTAGTCCAATAGGTGAGTAAGGTGCCCCCAGTAAGGTGCCCCCAGTCAGTAGTCCTTGACTTCCACCTTGTGGAAGGGGCTCACCAAAGTGGTCTCCCAAAACAAAGGGCATCTTCCCCAAAGATGGCTTTGTTTCCATCATAGATTAAAGAACGTTTTGAGGTTTTCACAATTAGCATTTCCCCTGGTCCAAACCATTCATGGATCCCATCATTTTATAATCTGTTCTAATGTTCTGCTTCCAACTATGCCAGGATTTTGACCCATTTTCTAACACACAACTCCTGCATGCTTTCCCATGGTCTTGTAGAACTTGTAGAACCATCAAGATCTTGTAGAACTTCACTTTCTGTAGATTGTGTTCAAACTGGGCATTTTAGAGTATTTATTTATTTATTTCGAATTTTCAGAATCATTTTATTTGAATTTATTTCTGTTATTGGACACTCTTTTGTTAAGTTTATATACAAGGTTTGTTGAGTTCAACAGGGGGTTGATTGCCTGAACTACTTTTGGCCTAAGAATAGCTGTATGGTTGACTTTTAAAAATTGAACAGATATATTATCCTGGCTAATAAAACGCTTACATTTAAAACAATGCTAGAAATTTTGAAACACTGGCCCTAAAATGCACATTTATGCACCATGTGAGGTATGCTATACAGACTAGATTTCAGAATGTTGAATTTTTAATATTAAAAAATACTTTTCTAAAAAAATACTTTTCTGTTAATCTACAGAGGACCATGCTCTCTGGTATTGAGCATTCAAAAAAATTATTTTTGTCTCAAAGAGGGCCCAGAATGAAGCATAGTTAAATTGACTATGTTAAATTAACTATGCTGGGGCAGTGTTAAGATTAAAACAACCCTATTTTAATTAGTTTTTTTTGATAGGCTCACTTAACACATTAATGTGTGTGGCTAAAATTTTATATAAATGGAATGTGCCCCCACCTTTAGAGTATTTTTTTATATAAATAGTATGTGCCCCCCCTTTAGAGTATTTTTTTAACCACATGTCCCTCCCCAGAGGTTCACTGGCCCTCCTGGCACCCCCTCCTTATCCCACCCCAGAGACTGGGAATCACTTCTATTAGACTATGAGCTCCTCCGAGGTAGGGACCCTCCTCCGCACCTGTGTGCTCCACTCCCCAAGGGTGGTGGCATCCACTCCTCAATATCTGTTCACATCATTAATCTCTGCATTTCTTTCTATTCCCACTATCCCCACCTTAGTTGAATCCACCTTCTTAGCTCAGCTACTCACAGCAACAGCTACCTCGATGGTCTCCTGGCCTCTATCTTTTGCCCCTCCCCAGTCTGTGGTCCACACTCTAGGCAAAGCAACCTTTCTAAAATGCAAATCTGACCAAGTCGCTCCTCAGCTTACATGCTGCAACAAGACAAAGTCCAAACACGCGCTGCATCATTTCTCACCACTGTGCCCTTCCCCCTCCTCCCTACCCTACGCTTAGCCATGCTGGACCTGTTTCAGTTCCTCAAGTTTGCCATCCTCTCACGTCCTCTCCTCCAGGCATGCTAGTCCCAATGTCTGGCCTGTGGCAACTCCTCAATACCCATGTGGTAAACAGACAAATCAATCAATCAGCTAATTACTGGGCCCCTCACTGCCTATCCATAGGCTGCCCGACACATGAGTAGCTTCTCAGTAAACATCTGAAGAAGAGGAAGAGGTGAGATGAGGAAGGAGAGGGGCAGGGGAAGGGAAGAGAAGACGAGGGGTATGCTGGCCGATGAGAGGCCACAGAGGTCAATTACCCCATCAGTAGATCTGAGGAAGGTGAAGCATAGGATAAGGAAAGGGCAAAGCCAGGGACACAACAGTTATCACAGACTGGGGGTCTTGAGACCTTGGCCAGTCCCACTGAGGTGGGTTCTAGTGACAGGTCTCAGCCAACCTAAGTCCCAGATGGTCCAGGGTGGCCAAGAGGGCTCTGCTCCCTTGGGTCTGTTGTTGGACCCCACTTATCTACACATTGTCCGTCCAGCAGAAGGGCTCTCCCAGGGAAGGGCAGGGGTGGAACTGGGACTGGATAGGTCCCTGACTCAATATATAGGCCTGACTTTCATCCCCAGAGCTCTATCAACAAGGGCTTATCCAGGTGGCCCTTCAACCAGGGGTTCACCGTCATTCTGGCCTCAGAATCGACATAAAAACACCAAGGCAGAGAAACCAAAATCTAGACGGATAGCTCAAGCCCAGTGCTTCATACCAACATGAGGCAATTACATAGGCATGTTATTATACAGCAAACCAGCATGCCAACTCTGTGACTAGCTATACATTTTGTTTTCCTACTAGAAAATGTATTTTCTCCCGCCTAGTAGTAAACTTGATATCTATACATCAGTATAGCTTTTAGAGATTCAGTCTGCATACATTTATACTTCACATGGAACTCACAACCTACAAAGGGAGACAGAAATGTAAACAATATATATTATCAGTGTGACAACACAGGGCCTATCCCATAGCAGGCACTCAATTAAAAATTAGCTGCAAATGAATGAATGAATGGGTGCTACAGAAAAGGTGGAATATAAGATCCAGTACAGCAACAAGAAAAGGCACACTTCATACTGGAAAGGAAAGTTAAGTCATAGAGGACAGGTCAGATGCACCTGGGTTGTTATTTTAGGAAACTGGTAGAGGAGGTTCTAATTATTCAAGTGCTTATTGGAAAAAGCGTGGACTTTGCACAAAGCTTAAAGAAGAAGACAATAAAAGCCATATATCACAAGCCCACAGCCAACATCATTCTCAATGGTGAAAAACTGAAAGCATTTCCTCTAAGATCAGGAAAAAGACAAGGATGTCCACTCTCACTACTGTTATTCAACATAGTTTTGGAGTTTTAGCCATGGCAATCAGATAAGAAAAAGAAATAAAAGGAATCCAAATTGGAAAAGAAGAAGTAAAACTGTCACTGTTTGCAGATGACATGATAGTATACATAGAAAATCCTAAATATGCCACCAGAAAACTACTAGAGCTAATCAATGAATTTGGTAAAGTAGCGGGATACAAAATTAATGCACAAAAATATCTTGCATTCCTATACACTAACAACGAAAGATCAGAAAGAGAAATTAAGGAAACACTCCCATTTACCACTGCAACAAAAAGAATAAAATACCTAGGAATAAACCTACCTAAGGAGGCAAAAGACCTGTATGCAGAAAACTGTAAGACACTGATGAAAGAAATCAAAGATGATACAAACAGATGGAGAGATATACCATGTTCTTGGATTGGAAGAATCAACATTGTGAAAATGACTATACTACCCAAAGCAATCTACAGATTCAATGCAATCCCTATCAAACCACCAATGGCATTTTTCACAGAACTAGAACAAAAAATTTCACAATTTGTATGGAAACACAAAAGACCCTGAATAGCCAAAGCAATCTTGAGAAAGAAAAATGGATCTGGAAGAATCAGGCTCCTGGACTTCAGACTATACTACGAAGCTACAGTAATCAAGACAGTATGGTACTGGCACAAAAACAGAAATATAGATCCGTGGAGCAGGATAGAAAGCCCAGAGCTGGGCTTCCCTGGTGGCGCACTGGTTGAGAATCTGCCTGCTAATGCAGGGGACACGGGTTCGAGCCCTGGTCTGGGAGAATCCCACATGCCGTGGAGCAACTAGGCCCGTGAGCCACAACTACTGAGCCTGCACGTCTGGAGCCTGTGCTCTGTAACAAGAGAGGCCGCGATAGTGAGAGGCCTGCGCACCGCAATGAACAGTGGCCCCCGCTTGCCACAACTAGAGAAAGCCCTCGCACAGAAACGAAGACCCAACACAGCAAAAATAAATTAATTAATAAACTCCTACCCCCAACATCTTCTTTAAAAAAAAAAAAAAAAGACTGTCCCCACATTACACGACTACACGCTGCATCCATGGTTCCTGCCTAGTGGGTTCTGGGAGGGCCCCATAGTCATGTGACAATCAGAAACACCCTCACGTTTTGAAATGTTCACTGTGGAAAGGGAACATCCAGTCCATTTTAGTACAACTGCTCGGAGGACAGGCAAACATTTCTTTCCTGCCCCAATGCCTCAAGCTTTCATCACCCCTACCACTTGCTCTCAGTTGGTGCCCATTCATCAGCTTAAAAGGCTCCTAAAATACCTTGGAGGTGAGCAAACTGGGGCTTGGTAGCAAAGGTAGAAGTACGAACACGTGGAGAGAGAGCTTTTCATCCATCTGATTCACTTATACCCATTCACCTCTGTCTGTTTCTATTTGTGTTTTCAACAAAGTGCAAGGAAATCGCTTACGGGGGGCCTGCAGCAACTAGAGTGGGGGCAGCTAAAATGGGAGCTCTGTGCCCCTAATCAGTGGAGAAGGAGGCTGGGCTCCTTGACTGATGACACACAGTCCCTATCAGCTCTCCTCCAGCAGTGAGCATGGCTGCCTAACAGTCTCAGAATCCAAATGGTAAAAGGATTTTCATTCTGGGCGTGGAGAAACTGGTGAACAGCAGACCTAACTGGAATCGCTGTTGCACTGTCTTCTGGATGAAATGATGCCTTGTCAGTTTTCACTTTGGTTTTCCTCCCAGATCTGCACACCAGTGACCCCAGCACTGCTTCACGTAGATGGCCGACTTCCCCTGAAAATGCCTGCCATTTGGACATCCCTCATTTAATAATATTCCAGATACCAGAGCACTGATGTGAAGAGTTTCAGGTAGCTAAACTCTATCTTAGGCTTCCAAGAAAAGAGCTTCACTGATCACTCCATTACTTCCCATTAGCTTAAAAACAGTGCCCATTTCTCCCTCAGAGAGAAGCTTCACATCGGTAGCTAGCTATTTCTGAAGGCCCATAAAAGGAGCAGGAATTCAAAGACTTTTCTCTGTCTTCAGCCAACATTCGCTGTGTGCTTCTTTGAATTATTCATTATTGAAATTATGCCATCAGCAAAACCAAATCACCTCTGTTAAGGGAAGTTTATCTCTGTTAAGGGAAGTTTTAGTAAGTTGGAATATGGATTAGGGTCCACTCCCCCTTTTACCCTAATTATTTTTTCCTTAACATCCAAACATCCCCATGGTTCATGCTATAGAAAAGCAAAATCGGATGGATTATGTAAAGTCACTCACATATATTTTAACGTTCAAGGGTCAAATTTTGTTATTAAATGTTAAATACTTTTTCTCAACTTCAAGAGAATTTTCAGCTATGTTATTTTGTTAATCTTCAAGGGGAATGCCATCACCCAAGACATACAAACGGAATTTTTTTAACTTGGGAAAAGTCTTCTTCTTAAGTTTCCAGAAAGAGTCATTGCCAAGTTCTCACTGGGATCCTGAGGTTGCCCTCTATGCCTCTCTCCATCATGCCCTCCTGAGCAGGCCATGCATTCATGCACACACAACACACAGTTGAATTTCTTTGGGCCTTCACCTTTTCTGCCTTCAGCTTTGATTAGCATCATGAGATTAGGAAAAGTATACAAAAGAGAAAATCTATCCTACACCATTCTTCCCACATCCCAAAGATCTGGCCTTAGAGAAAGACAATCTTTGTAAAAATGAATGAATGAATGATGCTGAAGCATAGAAATACCATAAGGTTATGCATGCTCTACAATTCATGAGCTGTGTGACCTCAGGCAAATGGCTTAACCTCTCTGTGTTACAATTACCTTATCTGTAAAATGTTGATAATCATAGCACCCACCTCATAGGGTTGTTGTGAGAATTCAGTGAATGAATACATGAGCACTTTTAACAGAGGAAGGGATGTAACAGGTGGACAGATAGACGATACATAGAATTTTTTTTTTAATAGTTGAGAAAGTAGCAGACTTCAGAGATCAACCAGTCACTCAACAATGATTGATTTAGCACCTAGGAAGAGGCAGGCTCTGGGCTTGTTGCCATGGATATGATCAGATCATAAGCAGTCCAGCTTGGTTCTTACACTCACAGAGCCCTCAGTGCAGTCATCCCAGAAAGCACAAGGTCTCTATGACTCCATGTAACTGACATGGTCAAATCACTGCTCTCCTGATGCGCACTGAGTAGGATCTGTGCTGTGGCTCAATTATCGGTGGAAAAAAACACAAGAGTAACAATATGATGGAGGCATCACAAATTTTAAAACGTCTATCATTTTTTTTTTTAATATTGTAGTTCACCTTCTCCTCTACAGCAGTCATTTTTCTTTGGTACCAGGATCAAAATTTGATCACAATGTACCCAAGTTAAACATTCTTAAATGATATATTGCTATCATTCCTACAAATCTAGCACAAATGGTACCCGATCCAAGACATCGTCTCGAGTGCTGCAATTTCTAAAATGGAAAAGTACAGACAGCATTCATGAGGCCCCTTGGGGTCAGGCTTAAATTAATTGGCATCTCCCTTTCTGTTGTCTGTGTTAAATGCTCCTTCAATCAACCCCCAAAACCCATGATCAAAGGGTTTCTTCTGGAACAAGTCAGGATTATTACAGAAGAGGAATCATGATCTCTAAACCAGGCTCTAGAAGCTGGTCTTATTTTCAGCTGACAAGAATTCGCCACCGAAAGAGAATCTTGTTTACAACTTATTTTACTGAACTCTTAGGAACCAATCCAGCAACGCAGAGATTCCAAAGGGAATGGCTACTGATAGGAGAGAAACTTGTCATTTTCTGCAAACAAAGTTTCAAGGCATATTTGCAGCCTTGTTTCTGAGCAGAAGTGAAAAGGCTTAATTTCAAAATGTGGTGTGATCGCTTAAAGAAACCAGTCTCCTGAGTCCTTTCATTTGAGTTCACTACACCAATCTCCCACTGAGTCAAAAGCCTATTTCATAAGAATTATCCCTCTGGTTTCCAAACGTCTGCTAATAATAATAAAAAGGGCTAATTACTGAGTAATTACTATAATGCAAATTTTTATTGAAATATAATACAATTGACATATAACATTGTGTCAGTTTAAGGTTTACAACATGTTGATTTGATACATTTATATATTGCAATATGTTTGCCATTGTAGTATTAGCTAACATCTTTATCACATCATATAACCATTACTTCTTTTGTGAAGGGAATAATTAAGACCTAGTCTCTTAGCAAATTTGATGTTTATAATACAGTAGTGCGTCTATAATCACTAACTATGCATTAAATCTCCAGAATTTATCTCCTAGTTGCAAGTTTATACACTTAAACATCTCTCCTCCTCCTCCACCCCCAAGCCTTTGGTAACCACCATTCTGCTCTGTTTTTTTACAAGTTTGGCTTTTCAGATTCCACATATAGATTTTGACACATGTATATCCCCAAGAAACCAACAACATGATCAAGATAATGAATGTATTCATCACACATTGCAAAAGTTTCCCTGTACTCTGCCCTATCTCCCACCCACCACCCATCCCCATTCCCCACAACCTATCACTGCTGTCATTCCAGATTAGATTGCATTTTCTAAAATTTTATATAAATTGAATCATACAATATCATATATTTTTTTTGGTCTGGCTTCTATCACTCGACCTTTTGAGATCCATCCATATTGTTCCATGCATCAACAGTTCATTACTTTCACTGCTGAGTCCTACTCCATTAGATAAACCACAGGTAAATATTTATCCATTTACCTATTGATAAACATTGGGTTTCCAAACTTCAGCTGTTACAAATAAAGTTGCTATAAATACTTATGTACAAGCATTTGTACAGACATATGCTTTCATTTCTCTTGGGTAAATGCCTAGGAGAGAAGTGGCTGGGTCACAAGTGTGCAATTAACTTTTAAAGAAACTGTCAAACTATTTTCCAGGGTGGTTTTACCATTTTACATTCCTGCCAACAGTGTATCAGAGTTCCACTTCCTCTACACCCTGGCCAACACTTGATATCGTCAGTCTTTTAAAATTTTGGACATCCTAAAAGGTGTGTAAGTGACATCTTGTGGTTTAAATTTGCTAAATGATAACGCTGAGCATATTTTCATATGCTTATTTGCCATCATATATTTTCTTTAGTGAAGTGTCTTCAAATCTTTGCCCACTTTTATCGGGTTATTTGTTTCACTGTTGAGCTCTGAATCTTTTAAGTATACTCTGGACATAAATCCTTTACCAGAAAGTATATTGATTTGAAAATATTTTCTCAGGCAGTAGCTTGTATTTTCACTCTCTTAAGAGTGCCTATCAAAAAGCAGAAGTTCTTAATTTTGACAATGTCTAATTTATCAATTTTTCTTTTAAGTATTGTGCTTTTGGTGTCACTTTAAAGTAATCTTTGCCTAATCCAAGGTCGTAAATATTTTTATATATTTTCTTCCAGAAGTTTTATAGTTTTAAGTTTTACATTTAGGTTTATGATCCATTTTGAGTTAATTTTGTAGAAGTATGAGATAGGAATCAAAGTTAATTTTCTAAATAGGGCTATCCAATTATTCCAGTACCATTTGTTGAAAAAGATTATCATTCCTCCATTAAACTGCCTTTGCATCTTTGTCAAAAATGGATTGACCATATACATTGTGGGTTATTACCGGACTCTCTATTTTGTTCCAATCACTAAGTGTCTGTCCTGAGACCAATGCCACGTTACCTTGTACTATAGCTTTAAAATAAATCTCGCTGTAGTGTAAGTTCTTCAACTTTGCTCTTTAACAAAGTTGCTTTAATTAAACTAGGTATTTTGCATTTCCAGGTGAATTTGAGATCCATTTATCAGTTTCTACAAAGAAAAAAAAAAAACCTACTAGCATTTTGATTGGAATTGCATATCAACCTTTACAATAACAAGAAAGTGTCTGCTGGAGTTTTAATTGGGATTGCATTGAATCTCTAAGTCATATGGGGGTAACTCACATCTTAATAATATTGAGTCTTCTGATCCATGAACACAGTATAACTTTCATTTATTTAGATCTTTTGTAATTTCTTTCAGCATGGTCTTCTCTGTATGGACCTTGCCCATCTTTTGTCAGACTTATTCTTAAGTATTATTTCACATTATATGCTATTGTAAATGGCATTTTTAAACTTCAATTTCTTATGGCTTGTTTCTAGTTTACAGACGTACATTTTACTTTTGTATGTTGATCTTGTATCCAGCAACCTTGCTAATCTCACCTATTAGCTGTAAAAACATTTTTGTAGGCTCCGTCAATTTTTCTACATATATAATCATGTCATCAGTGAATAAAGACTATTTTACTTCTTTTGTCTCAATCTGGATGTTTTTGGGGTGGGGGGTACTTATTGTCCCGGCTAGAATCTCCAGTTTAGTAGAAGCGGTAAAAGCAGGCATCATTGTCTTATTCCTCTTAGGAGATGAATGCATTTGATCTTTCATAATTAAGTATAATATTAGCTGTAGGCTTTTTGTAGCTGACTTTTACCAAAAGGAGGAAGGTGTCTTTTATTTCTAAGTTGCTGAGAGTTTTTATCAGGAATGGATGTTAGATTTTTTTCAAATGCTTTTTCTGTATTTTTAGCCAGTATTTGCCCTCATTATATATTGTTAGAGTCAAATTGCTAACATTTTGTTGAGAAATTTTGCATCTATTTTCATGACAGATATTGGTCTGTAGTTTTCTTTCTTGTAATGCCTATCAAGAATTGGAATCAGAAAAAATGCTGATCTCATAAGCTGAGTAGAGGAATCTTCTGTTTTCTTTAGTTTCCTGGAAGTATCTGTGTAGAAGTGATATTATTTATTCCTTAAATATTTGGGAGAATTTACCAGTGGAGCTATCTAAGCCTGGGTTTTCTTTATAGGAAGGCACATAACTACAAATTTAAATTATTTAAAAGATACAGAGCTATCTGAATTATGTTTTTCTTGAGTGTATTTTCAGAGTTTTTGTCATTCAATGAGTTTTCCCATTTCATTTAAATTGTCCAATTTACTAGCATAAAGTTGTTCAAAATATTCCGATGTTATCCTTCTAGTATCTGTAGACTCAGAAGTCATGTCATCTGATTCAGAATACTGATCATTTTGCCTTCCTTTTATCCCCCCTGATCAATCTGGCTAGAAACTTATCAATTTTATTTATCTTATTGAAGATTCAGCTTTTTGCTGCACTGTTTTTCCTAATTTTTTTCTATTTGGTTTATTTCTGTTCTAATCACTCTTATTTCATTTCTTCTGCTTACTCTGGGCTTATTTTGCTGTTCTTTTTCTAGTTTCTTAAGTTGGACATTTATATCACTGATTTAAAATCTTCCTTCTTTGTTTCTTCCTTCTTCCATTTTTCTGTAGACATTTAGTGTACAGACAACTTAGATTTTCCTCCAAACACTACTTTAGCTGCATCCCAATTGATACTGATATACTGTTTGCATTTTTATTCAATTCAGAGTACTTTCTAATTTTTCTTTTGATTTATTCTCTTGATCCATAGGTTATTTAGGTAAGCTTTATTTAGTTTCTAGATATTATTGATTTCTGATGTAATTCCATTGCAATCAGAAAACATACTTTTTATGAATCCTTTAAAATTTATTCAGACTTGTTTTACACCCTAGAATACGGTCTATTTTAATGAAGATTCTGATACAATTGAAAAGAATGTGTATTCTGCTTTTGTGAGATGGAGTACAGGTTTCCCCTGCTATCCAAGAGTACAGCTTTCCTATGAAACTTTTCCTAAGCCCAAGTGACATAAAGTGGAGAAGCAATTGCCTTAGGACACGTCTTGCTAATGGATGCATAACGTAAGTCAAGATAAGCACAGATGCTCACAGACACAGTTCAAAACTATTGTGGCTTGATGCTGAGATGCTGAGTGTAGTTCCCAGGAAAGGAGCTTGGCGGGTGCCCCTCTCATGCCCAGGGTATGCACTGCCTCTAAAACAGCTCAATACAAAACAAGTGCTGAACACCATTTCCACTTTTCATAAAAGCAAGAGTCCTCTTTGGATTCCTTTTAGTTATCAGAAAGGTACTAATGTAGATCTTTATAAAGCAGAGTAAAGTCAACTTTCAAAGGGCAGGGGATACCTATATTCTATAAATATCAATTAAGTCTAGTTGGTTGATAGCGTTGTTCATGTCATCCAAATCCCAGTTGATTTTCTACTTTTCTTCCAGTTATTGGGAGAAGAATTTTGAAATCTCTGATTATAATTGTGGATATGCCTACTTGTTATAATTTCAGTTTTTCCTTTATATACTTTGAAACTCTGTTAATAATTACACAATCATTTAGAATCCATATGTTCTCTTAATGAATTGACCCTCTTATCATTATGAAATGATCCTCTTTATCCCAGGTAATATCCTTTGCTATAAAATCTACTTTGAGCTTCCCTGGTGGTGCAGTGGTTAAGAATCCGCCTGCCAATGCAGGGGACACGGGTTCGAGCCATAGTCCAGGAAGATCCTACATGCCGTGGAACAACTAAGCCCATGAGCCACAACTACTGAGCCTGTGCTCTAGAGCCCGTGAGCCACAACTACTGAGCCCACGTGCCACAGCTACTGAAGCCTGTGCACCTAGAGCCTGTGCTCCACCACAAGAAGCCACTGCAATGAGAAGCCCGCGTACCGCAACAAAGAGTACCCCCCGCTCGCCACAACTAGAGAACGCCCACGTGCAACAACGAAGACCCAACACAGCCAAAAATAAATACATAAATTTATTAAATAAATTAATTAAATAAAATAAAACCTACTTTGTGTGATATCAATAGTACCACTGCCAACTTTCTTTTAATTAATGTTAACATTGTATACCTTTCCATCCTTTTACTTTTAACACATTCATATCTTTATATTTATTTTTTTATATCTTTATATATTTAAAGTGAGTTTCTTATGTAGTTTGAGCTTCCTTTTTTATGCAATTTGACAATCTCTGTCTTTTAATTGGTGTGTTCAGACCAATAACACTTAATGTGATTACTGATATGGTCTGGTTTAAATCTATTATCTTGCAATTAGTCTTCTGTATTATTGTTCTTTGTTCCATTTTTTTTTCTGCCTTCTTTGGGACCAATGGAGTATTTTTATGACTCAATTTTATCTCCTTTGTTGGATTTTTAGCTGTAACTCTTTGAGCATTATTTCAGGGGATACTTTAGGGTTTATAGTATGCATCTTTAACTTATCACAGTCGACATTCTACATTCAAGTAATATTACACCACTTCCCATATAGTATAAGGATCTTATATCTGTATATTTCCATTATGGCATTTGTACTATTGTTGTCATATAGTTTAATTCTACACATTATAAACACAACAACATATAGCTGGGTTTTTTGCTTTAAACAGTCAATTATCTTATAAAGAGATTTTAATAATTATTTTTAAATGTCTTATACTTACCCATGTAGTTACTATTTTTCATGCTCTTCATTACTTTGTGTAGATCCAGATTTTCCTCTGGTATCAGTTTCCTTCTGCCCATTGGACTTCCTGCAACATTTCTTGTAGTGCAGGTCTACTGCTGATTAATTCTTTCAGCTATCTGAAAAAGTCTTTACTTCACTTCCATTTCTGAAGAATAGTTTCACTGGGTATAGAACTCTAGGTTGATGGGTTTTCTCTTAGTACTTTTAAGACACTGTTTTACTGTCTTCTGGTTTGTATCATTTCCAACAAGAAATCTGCTATCATCCTCATCTTTGTCACTCTGTATGTAATAAGCATACTTAAAGGTGTTCCTTCACAGGAATAACTTTAAAATATAAGTTAAAACCATAAAATATTATTTTTCTATTATATTTAAAAAGTTTTAAAGTATTGATAACTTAAAGTTATGAGTACATGTTCATATGCACTGTCTGCCACTATTGGTGGGAATATACACTGGTACCGTTTTTTGCATGATAATTCTATATAATCTACTAAAATCAAAATGTCTGAACCTTTTCAATTTTCCTACTAGGATTTTTTTCTCTATAGAGATATGTTCAACTACTGTGCAAGTGTACAAGAATGCTCACCGCAGCATTATCTAAACTCAAAATTCCAAAATACAAATGACTATAAACAGGAGATTTAAAAGATATATATGAGTTTATAGATCAATGAAATCTATCCAATAAAACAAATGAACAATATTTATTAGCATAAAAATATGTATTAGTAAAGATACTTTTGAGGATAAATGGCAAGAAACACAATTCAAACTAGGATTGAGGGAAAGAAGAAAAAGTTATTGGCTCCAACAACCCAAGGAAAAGGAATGTGACGGAACAACTCAACTGTAATGAAAGAACAACCAGAAAGAAAATAGAAAGAAAAGTTGGAGGGCTCTATACCAAACTATATAAAAGATTACCTCTGAGGCTAGGGACTGTGGAGAACTCCCACTTTCTCCTTTACACATTTCTCTAGGGTTTCAACTTTCATCATATAAGTAGAAAAAATCATATATTTCAAGATAAAACTTCACAGAAATCCAAAATCTCATCAGGTTCTGGGTATGAATTTTTCATATTTGCAATAAAACATTATTGAAAATGTTTAATTTTTAATATTCCACTCTACAGGAAAATATGGAAATATTTTCTTTAAACCCTTCTGGAGTCTGGAATTCTTAAACGTACTAGCTTGACAACTCAAAGCATTGCCCTCCTTTACTCAAAATATTTAAAAGCATAGCTATTTGCCAAACTGCCTCTGGAAAATTTAAACCAAAAACAGTCCCCACCCTGCAAGTTCTGAATGCTTCAGCAACACTTTATAGACAAGAAGGAATATATGCCCTCCCCCTCCACCTATCCATCCACAGAGCTGGGCATTTCCAATAGAACGCATGTGTAACATGACGAGTCCTTCCTGAGATCATGCTAGACACACAGCACGTGAGCAGAGAACACAACCTCCAGCACAGCGGTGCCCCAGGGCCATTCCATCCCCGCCTTACAGGCCCCAACATGGCAGAGATGAGCCAGAATTTAAAATTTTAAATTACACCACATAACCCAAGCAAAGGGAAATGGTAGAGTTTCTTTAGGCCATTCAATTGAGTATGTGTATAGCAGTCTCCGAGCTTTCTGGGTTTTACTTGTTTGGTTTTTTGCTCTTTCATGTTTATCCATCATTCAGATGTTCCTAGCTCTCACCCACTCTATTAGAGTCCACTAATGGAGTCAGATACTAGTGGCTACAGAGTATCGGGGAAAAAGGGGAACTTTTCCTCCATCTTCATGTTTCCATGTGGAGGGACATCAGTTAGAGTTAACACCCTCAGCCTCTCTCTGCCCCTCACTTTTTCCTCCGTGTGGGAGGAGGAGAGATTTCCCTGACTGGTGGGGTTGAGATAAAGACATGGGCCTTGTAGCTGTGCCCTTTGCTTTCCCCTCCTGCAGAGTGTAAGTGCTTTCATCTGCCCTGCACAAAGCTGTAAGCTTAGAAAAGAGGTTCCGCCCATACAGGGAGGACCCGCAGTTTTCCAGTATGTCCCAAACTAGGTGGTTAAGCCCACCCAATTTGGGGTTCACATTAGGAAACACCTAAGCCACATTTTCCAACTGCTCTAAGAGTAACAAAACTGATATTCTCCTCTCCATCTGCCTGATTTCTCTATTTTAAATGGACTCAATTCAAGTGGGTAACTTTTTACCCAGACATCTCACTTCTAATAAAATTTACCCTGAGAAGCCTCTTCTATAAGTAAGAAACAGTGAATGCACAAATTACTCATTGCTGTTGTTTGAAATAGCAAACTATTGAAATCAGCCCAAATTCTATACACAGAAGAGTGGTTGCATAAACTTATGGTACATCCACGTAACAGGGTTAATATTAACCATTTAAAATAAGAATGAGAAAGAGCTCTATAAAGTAATATGGAATAATTTCTAGGACTTATTATTAAATGAAAAAAGCAAGGTTCAAAAGATTTATTTAGTATGATTATTTCTGCATAAGAGTAAAGAGGAAGAATACACGCATGCATGTATGTACTTACTTCATTTCTTATAAGCAAACATAAGATTGCCCAGAATCTAATAAAAGGTAACCTATGGGGAGAGGAGGAACACAGGTAGAAAGAGTAAAGATGGCAAAAAGACTGTCTGACGACACCTTTTGTAGCTGTTTTTCTTTTTCAAAATTAATATTAAACCAACAGGATGAAAAATAAATTCTGAAGTTAAATACAAACAGAAATAAATTAACATAACTGTATATAAAATTGATAATAAAGCCACACAGAAAAAATAAGGAATTAAGTCAAGTAATTTTTTAGCACTGTCCTCTGACTGCATACACTCTGCAGGATATATTTTAAGAACAGAAAGAAACCGCCCAAAAAGTCTTGAATTTGACTTGGTAAGTTTGCTATTGGTAGTGCTATTAGTGTGGTAATCCTGGAACTACTTTGTGTATATTTAAAGCCTGAGCAAATTCATACATATATTGATTTGGGGGAAACCAAATGTCAAAAAGCAGGAGGGAGATAACAAATATCAAATGAGAGAGAGTGAGGAAGAACCCTACGGTGTTCTATTTGAATTAGAGGTACCAAGATAAACTCAGGAGTTAAAGTAAACATTTTTCTCTGGTCTGCCCACTGAAAGGGTCTAGAACCAAAGACACCCTTGTAGCAATAAGCACACCTAGTTCTTGTTCTAATTATCATTTTCCAATAACAGGAACTGGGGTTCCTTGTAGAAATGATTGATTCCAGATCTGGGGCAGGGAAAGTATAAGATCAGCCTGGAACATCTTGTTGGGCAAAAAAACAAAGAAGAATGAATACTGCTCAAAGAATGATGGGATATATCAAAGGAACACTGCAGTCACCTTGAAAGGGCTCCATTGGCCAAATCTGAAATAAACTGAGCATCAAAAAGAATAATGACACGTTGATTTAAAAATAAACCCATTGGGCTTCCCTGGTGGCGCAGTGGTTGAGAGTCCGCCTGCAGATGCAGGGGACACGGGTTCGTGCCCCGGTCCGGGAAGATGCCGCGGAGCGGCTGGGCCCTTTAGCCATGGTCCCTGGGCTTGCGCGTCTGGAGCCTGTGCTCCGCAACGGGAGAAGCCGCAACAGTGAGAGGCCCGCGTACCACAAAAAAAATAAAATAAAATAAAATAAACCTATTAATCCATAATGCACTAAAAAATAAGCAAGGGAGCTCTTCTTTATAGAAAAGGGTCAGCTAATAAATGTAAAAGGATAGAATTAGAAAACGCTCCTTTTCCACCATCATTGTAATAACTGATGTAGACAAGGATCATCTGTGGATACTAAAATCCTTGAGTGAGATTCGTTGGGCGAAAGCTTATTGAGGACAGAGTACTCACACAGCGTCCAAGCATCACCCCACAGATTATGAATTGCCCAGGGAAATGGTATTGTTACAGTGGAGTCATCTCTCGAAGCACACTAGAACTAAGTGATCAGACGTCATTACTATCAATGGGACAAACTGCTGCCGTGTGCCTCTTACTGTGATGCAACAGGAAGGACACTACACCTGCATGGTATTCTTGGGACAAAATCTGATCTAATGATAAGGAAACATACAGACAAATCCAGATTGTGGAATGTTCTACAAGACACCCCATCAGGACTCTCCAAGTACTGACTTAATGAAAGACAGGCAAACTGTTCTAGATGAAAGGAAACTGTGAAGACACTATAAATGAATGTAATATATGGAAAAATCAGCTTAAAGGAAATTATTGGGTAACTAAAGTTACATTAGATATTATTTTTGTATGCATTTTAAATTTCTTGGGTACAATTGCTATACTGTGGTCATGTAGAAAAGTATTCTTGTTCACATTAAAATATTTTTCAAAATGTGAACAGGGAAAACACCTAAACAGGTAACATCAATTTATACTGAACTAGCCAAAAACTACTGTCAACTTCCAGCCTGTTTAAATGTTCTGGTCAACATTCTCAATTAGCAGCATTTTTCATCCCTTATTATTTGATTTCTGTCCTATCTCCTCTGTGGGGCAGGAACACGTCTTCAATTTTGTACCCTCCACGACCCTTAAAACCATACCTTACTAGCTCAAAAATGCTTAAATTCTTAATGGAAGAACAGATGATTAGTAAAATTTGTACATTTTCTGAAGTTATTTGTCAGTACTAATCATGCCACCTAGCCAAGACACTCCTCACAGATTGGGGCATCGTAACCATCTCCCTTTCATGAGGACCAAAGATCAAGGCTTAATTCATCCATTCAAAAATATCCGTCTAACACCAATTACGTACCAAGTACCATGCTGGCGTCCTGGGGAAATATGAGCAAACAAGACACAATCTCTGTTCTCTCAAGGGGCTCAGTATGGTCGGAGAGGCAAATAGGTCATTATAATACAAAATGATATATGCCACAATAAGCACTAAGAGGCACATAACCTATAACTGAAGAGGGCTGGTTCTGTTTCAGAAGGAAATACACTTACAATGACCATTATCAGCTGAATACTAGGAGAACTACAAGATAAACCCTATCTAATCAAGGCTGGCCTTAAATCTCTAAGACTACGGTTATACTGCTTCCTGTGACTACACCACATCTGGCTAGATCCAACCCTTCACAAAAAGCCAACCTGAAGCTTTGCCCATCCCCCAAAACATCCAGATCCTTCTCACTCCTGATGTGCAGGGGAGTTTGTCAAGAGTCTTCAATGCAGATGTGGAAATCCATCAGTTTCCCCAAAGATGCTGTGTATAAGAGCTGTGATGAAAGGGCCCTCATAACATGAAAACAGGCACTGTTTATCATCATCTCTCTACTATCAAAATAATTGCACAGTGCACAGCCTTGTTATTAAGAACTGGGCACCACCATGGAAAACATGTTGTTGGAAAACACCTGCACTGGCAAAGCAAAGATGAGCTGACCCAATTATTTCCTCCATCTCTAATTCTGGATGGGATATTAAGAGTGACTGAAAAGAATACATTGGCAAGAAATGCAGATAATTCAGCTTGGGGGAAAAAGTTGCCCACAGAGCTCTACTGGGCAAAACTTTGAAGTATCATCTAATTATACTTTTATACACCCCTTCTTTCCCCATGAAAAATGCCAGGGGTGAAAACATGTCATCTAAAGCCGTTCACCGCAACGCCCCCCGACAATTTCTCCCTCACATCTGATTTGAAATTTTAAAAATTCTAATCTAAAGCTCTTTGAAGGATAATGATGGGAATGAGACCCTGCCAAGCATGCAGGATGGGATGCGGTGAGCTGTGACTGGAACAGATGGCTCTAACAGAAGCCACCAATTCAATGTGACAGCCCAAGATTAAATTGCTCCCTTTAAGTCTTCGGCAGTTTTGTGGCTCAATCCTTATTAACTTCTCCAGAAACAAAGAGACTTGGGTCTACATAAGCACCAACAAGGCACTTTTCAAATAACATATGGACTTGAACAAGATTTGAACTAGAAGAGGACACAGGGTCATCTGCTCTACTCATTCCCAAACTTGGTAGCACGAAGAATCACTCTAGAGCTTGGAAATATCCCTATAAATGTCAAATTTATAGAAATTTGAGAAATGCAATATATTTAAATAGCCAAGTACCCAGCACAGATCATTTATGCATTTTCATCATTTTTCCAGGTTTTATATGGATTTTTTACATACAAAGTCACTAGAGATACATTTCAACTATCCTTTGTACCCCTCCTCAGTCTCATTCTCTCTGTTTCTCTCCAAAAACAACTATTATCTTGAAAATAATATGTTCCCTTCCTATATGTATTTTTATAGTTTTAGTATACATGTGTGTCTATAAACAACATACTATATTGTTATATGTTTAAAAATATACATAGGGCTTCCCTGGTGGCGCAGTGGTTAAGAATCCGCCTGCCAGTGCAGGGGACACGGGTTCAAGCCCTGGTCTGGGAAGATCCTACATGCCGCGGAGCAACTGGGCCTGTGAGCCACAACTACTGAGCCTGCGCATCTGGAGCCTGTGCTCCGCAACAAGAGAGGCCGCGACAGTGACAGGCCCACACACCGCCATGAAGAGTGGCCCCCGCTCGCCACAACTAGAGAAAGCCCTTGCACAGAAACGAAGACCGAACACAGTCAAAAATTAATAAATAAATAAAATATACATAAATAATATAGTACTGTACCTATTCTGTAACTGGAATTTTTCACTCAACATTTTAGATTTGTCCACATTGATACATGAAGATGCATTTCATTTTCATTGCTGTAGTCATATTTTTGATTTCTCTCTTTTAAGCCACATCTTATTTTTTTACTTTATGTCTTTTTGAGTCTTTTAAGAATTTTAATCTACTTACATTTGTCATGAATACTAACATAATTAACTTATACCTACAATCTTATTTTGTGTTTTTTATTTACCATGGTTTTTTGGGTTTTTTTTTGCTACTTTGCCTTATACAATTTTGAGTTTTATTTATTCTTCTTCCCATATACTGGTTTAGAAGTCATGCTTTCTATTTTTATTCTTTCAGTAGTTACTCTTAAATTTTTAATAAACATTTAATTAAACAGATCTAAAATTAATAAGTAACAATCCTGTTCACAATACAAAGTTAGAACATTTTAATTGCAAACTCGCAAACCCCTTCTTATATATGTGTTGCCATTATCTGTGTTTAGATTACACTTATTTTAAAATCCCCACAAATCAGTCTTTTCTAATCCAACTCATATTTAGATTTGCCAACATTCTTATCAATTTCCCCATCAAGTGCTCCTTGCATCCTTCTCTTTCCATCTGTACTATGCTGCAGCAAGTGGGAACTATATGTCATACATTCCTTTCAGCAGAGTTTACGAGGAGCAAACTCTCTCGGTCTTTGTATGCCTGTAGGTGTCTTTGTTTCATCATTTCCTGAATAGTAATTTGACTATAAAATTCTAGGTCGGGTTCTATTTTCAGCATTAGGAATGACAGATGGCTGTCATTCTATTGTCTCCTGGCATCTTATTTCTGACAAGAACCTTACTACTAGTTTATTGTCATTCCTTGTAGATAATCTGTATTTTATCTCTAGCAGCTTTTTTGTTTTTTGTGGTACGCGGGCCTCTCACCGTTGTGGCCTCTCCCGTTGTGGAGCACAGGCTCCGGAGGCGCAGGCTCAGTGGCCATGTCTCACGGGCCCAGCCGCTCCGGGGCATGTGGGATCCTCCCAGACCAGGGCATGAACCCGTGTCCCCTGCATCAGCAGGCAGACTCTCAACCACTGCGCCACCAGGGAGGACCCTCTAGCAGCTTTTATGATTTCTGCTTTGACATTCATGTTCTATCATTTCACTATGTTGATGTCTGTGTGTACATACTTTTTATTTTTCCTGCTGGAGACTCATTATACACCCTCCATCTCTGCTTCATGCCCTATAATTTCTCTTTCATGTTTCCCTTCTCTTTACCTCTCTGTGCTACATCCTGGATAATTTCCTCAGCTCCTTCTCCAAGTAAGTAAGTCTCTTTTCAGCTATGTCTAACCTACATTCAGACTCACCATTTTAGAGACTTTTTCCCCCTGCCATGGCTTTATGTTATTTTCTATCATCTCTAGTTGGTTCCTTTTCAATTCTATTTATTTATCATACTGTCCTACTTTTGCCTTATGGTTTCTAGCTCTTCTTTTTTCTTTTTAGATATCTGATTATGCTATTATCTCTAGTTCTTATGGTATGAATTCTCCAGTGTGATAAGTCTCCTTCATGGTGTTTTCTTGTGTGAGATGCTTATGCTTTAAATGGGCAGCTTACCTTTAGTGATATCATTTTCTATGAGTGTCCTAATGCTCGGGGCAGTGCCCATTTTCTCACAAATACTTCTTTTCCCTTCTGCCACTCCAAACAGAGGCCCACTTTTCTTGCTGCTTCCCCATAAAGGTGAATGGAATTTCTCATACCCCATTTCATGGCTCCCAGCATCTTACAGACTGCTTTATCTTTCATGGGCCTGAGACTTTGTCTCTTATCCTCTAGTGTGTGTTAAAACCTCAAGATCCAGTCAGGAGTTTTAAAAAATTTGATTCTCAAGCTCCATTCTAGACCTTCTGAACCAAAACTCTGAATGTGGGACCCAGAAGTCTATTTATCATGTTCCCTGGGTCTAGCTACCCTAGTTATTTGCAGAGCCAGGATGAGAAGCTTTATTTCCTAAGAGAATGTTATGTTAGTGGCAGAAAATACTGGGAAGCAATTTCATACCTTCATGAAACTTACTCTCTCAGTGAAAAGAAGATGAGTAAAGTATGGTTTAACAGTCCCCCAATTACAAGTAATGAACAGTAAGCATGCACTACAGGCCATTACTTTCCTGGGTGATGTTCCTTCATACAAAGGTTTTCCACTTACCAGTCTGGACTCCAACTGCTCCACTTTGCCAGTTTTTTCACAGAATAATGCTAGAATCCTCTAAATTATCACCAGCAAGAATCCATTTGACACAAAATGGAAATTTTTTTCTTAAAGTTCCTACATGAAAAAATTAAATATCCTCAACCTCTCCTTTTGCCTTTTATCTGGGTGTCCACATTATCTCTATGGCTAGTTACCTAAATTTAACTTTTAAATGCCTTACTCACAGGTTCTAAAACAAACTTTACTACTATGGCTTCATTTAAATATCTGAATAAAATCTGAGATTATAAGAAATTAGATTTCACATTTAGTGAGACAAACCAAGTGACCTTTTGTAACTTGTAAATAAATTTTCTCATGCTACACATACTTTTTCCCTAAATTTTCATTATATTATGCAGCATAAGTTTTCAGGAGAATTTAAAGTCTATCATATTCTTCCCGTGATCCTCTTCAACTTCATCCCTTTCCACTACCTGACTTTCGCTTCCACCACATTGAATGACCTGCAGATCCCTGAGTATGTCACTCTTTAATGATGCTTTTGAGCCTTTACCCTCAGTGGCTCTGGCCAGAGTGCTTTGGTCCTGCACTATCTCATCCCATTTCTCCCACCACCACCACCTCTACATATACACAAACACTTCACTATCCAGCACCTCCCTACCCTTCCTTCAAAACCACCTACATATATCTACAAATATACATCTATTACAGCACTTTTCACACTCTGCTACAATAATTAATTCAATTACTCTCAGTACAGTGTAATCTCCCTGAGGATAAGGACCATGTCTTATTTAACTTCCATGAGTTATTCAAAAAATTTAATGTTTACTATGTAGCTACTACATGGCCAAGCCTTGCTAGGCAATGGGGATACGATGTGAGAACCCAGGCATCCTGACCACATGGCACTTGGAATCTAGTGGAGGAGAAAGATAACAGAGTAACCACAAATATAAATGTGTAATTATACACTGTGAAAATCCTATAAACAAAAACACTTCAAGGCCTCAAGGCAAGAAGGGGTATTTAAGGGGAAGAACAGAAGGCAAGCACGGCTGGGGTCCCAGAGCGAGGATCTGGGCAACCACAGATGAGGCTGCAAAGGGGCAAAGGCAGGTCTAGCAAGAGGTTTTAGCCTGCATCAGGTCACAGGGGGCAGGGGTGACCTGCTGACTTGAATTCCAGTCCTTAGTATAGTGCCTGAGAAATAATGTCTCAATAAATGTTTGCAAAACAATAATCCATGAACACACACACAAATCGACCTTGAGTTCAAAGCCACACAAGGCTGAATTATAACCTCAGTTTGAGAAAAATCAATTCTCAAAAACAAATAATACAGAAACCTATTCACATACTCATTTAACAAATATTTGTAGGGCCATCACTTTGGACAAGGTATTGCAAGGTGGGACATAGCTATCAGAATCCTATCAACGGTGGCACGGAGACATTTTTCTTTTTTTCTGAATTTTATTTTTTAATAACGCAGGTTCTTATTAGTTATCTATTTTACACATATTAGTGTATAGATGTCAATCTCCCAATTCATCCCCCCTCCCCCCACCCACCGCTTTCCCCTTGGTGTCTATACGTTTGTTCTCTAATCTGTGAGAGACATTTTTCTGAAACCCAACAATTCCCTTTCATTTTATTTCACGTTTTTCAGTTAAATTTAAGCAAATTGAAATTTAATAGTTTTTAAATAAAAAGAAAATATACCATAACCCTGTTTTTCCCAATTTATTTTTGTCCATTTCTTTGTACCTATGATGTCTGTCAAATATTAATGAAAGTTGGTTATCTCTAAGGGGTGATATTTTTTTAATAATCTGTTAGTTTTCATCTTTGTATTTTTCTGCATTGTCTGACTTTTTAGTTTAATGAGTTCGTATAATTTTTACAAAACAATAAAGTCACATTATTTTTAAACCACTGAAGAAAAAGGGATTCGTTCTGACCACATATGATGTAGCCATATGAATTGATGTCTGTCATAGAAATTGAGGAAGAAATTTTATCCAGCCAGGTTAGATAACTAGTGCAAAGTCCCAGAGTTAAACAAAATAGCTAAGATAGTCCTTGTAAGGAATTTTGCCTGTTCTAAAAAACAGAGATCCAAAAATTTTCCATTGAAAGGCAGAATCTACCCTCCCTTTTCCTCCTCCCTGCAGTTCCCACCATCCCCCAGTTACACAGGTGAGAACCTCAAACAGGAACACATACACACCCCTGCGGCAACTGCCACATTCTTGAGCTCCTTCTGTTTAGGGAACATGATTTGAAACACGCTGAAGCTGAACCAGTGACAATTAGTCATATGCCTGCATTCCACAGGAACCCAGTGTGGGGATGAAGAGGTCAACCACTGACTAATTTTCTGTTACAAGTCTCTTCTTTACCAAAGAATTTAAGGGATGTGCCTTTGAAAGAACAGTTGGAAGAAGGGGCAAGCAACCTCATATAACGTGCCTCACATCATTTTCTAGCACAGATTCTACCATGCTGCAGACGAAAGAAAATCCTCATACATACATTTCTATTCCACTTCTACTTTTCTCTTTTAAAAATAGTTTTTTTCCCTACAACATCAGCTACACAGTAAGATTTGCTGTATTCAACAAACACCTGTGACATGCCTAAAGGATTCCAGAAACTGTTAAGTATGGAGAAATCAAAGATAAAGAGGACACTATTGCTGCTCTCAATAAGTTTACAGTCAGAAGCCAAACTTTCTATTATTAAAAGTATCACTAAACATTATTACTACACTACTGATTAAAAATTAGAAAATTCTAGAAGTCAATTCTAGATGCTATTGCAACTATCATCTTAAAAGTAATTAAAGTGCAAAAGGGGCTAGACTAGGTGTTTGGCCTTTAAAAAAAAAAAAAAGATATAGAAGCCTGGTGTGAGAAAGGTTACCAAAAGAACTATAACAATTTATGAATGACAGAAATCCAAGAGACCCATTCTGAAATTCTCTTTCCCGACAAGAACATTAGTCACTGGACAGGAGGGGGAAGCAGTGTTCTGGGTTAAGATATACTTTTTGGATCACTATTTATGGCATATGGAAAATACATTTGCCAAACTTGTTCTTCCCTAAGTAGCTTTTTCTTATGTCTTTCAGGTGATTCAAGTAAGCACTCTGCTTTAGCTGTAAAGTTGAAATAAAATTGGCCCCAGTCGGTTAGTGGTAAAACACTAACTCACTGGAACTCAAGAGTTATCTGTCTGGGAGTTACTGCTACCCACCTAGGAATAATTGTCAACTCCCATAAAGAGATAAAAGAAAAATCAGTACAAAATAGGTCATGGAGAGCCTTTCAGACCAAATGTGTCCACCCAGGCCTACATCTCATAGCTAGAAATGGGTCCATGAAAAGTATGCGGATGGCCAGGCACACAAAATGTGGCCTCTTCTACACCTAGTAGAGGTATTTAATTTCACCTGTAGAGACACATCAGTATAAGCTGTATGTCCCCTACTCTACAAACCTGTCCAATGTGCTTTATGAAATCACCTAAAGTGTCTTAATGCAGAAAAAGAAATCCATAGTGGCACTGGAGAGCTATAATAGGCTTTCAAAATTTGAACCCCACAAAATTATCCTGTAAAACCTTCACAGAAAACCAATTCATTTATCTAAAACTTGTCTCAACAACCTTGTTTTATTAGAAGAATTAAAACTTACTAAGACGGTTAGAATAATCAGCTTTCCATAAACACACCCTGAGGATTTGAGAGAATAACCATTCTAACATCCCATTAATGTTTATTCATAGTTTATGGTAATTTTGTACAGTGAATATTTAACACAGTAAGAAAATATTCTTTACCATGTCAAAACTGTAATCCCGAATGGCTTCATACATACGAAAAAAAAAGAATCAACTTTTCTTGATGAAAACTTGAACACAATGTAATTTTTCTTCCAGAGATCCAATAAACAATCATCACTATTGCATGTCCCCGTTTCAACTCTTCCTTGAAAAAAAATAACAACAACAATAAATCTTGCAATTAAAATAAAACTATTCCATTGATTTGGGGAAATCTGATTTCAGATATATGGAGTATGTTAACTGGGTTAAGGAGAGTCTGTATCTTAACTTTGCAAGGTCCCCCTTGATCAAAAGGCCCTTAAGTCAGCAACTCTCGCAGAGCTGGAAGACCCACAGGGCACTGCTTAGCAGAGGTCCGGAGAGTAAGAACTCCAGGGAGTACACACCAAAGCCCCAACACGGTCTTCAGTTCTTAAGGGTAAAAACCCAGCCCTTCCTCCCCAACAGCTGCTTTTCTTTACAGGTTCAATTGTCCTGTCTGAGACCCTAGAATTCTCAGGAAAGGAAGATGGTCAGAGTTTTTCTTGAATGACATGGTGAGAAACTTCATTTCTATTCCTCCTCCCTCAGACCCAAAGGAAAAAGTGAAGACTCAGACTTATTTCCTAAAAGCACATTTAAGGATGTGACCTACATAATACTCAGGTGGAGAGAATACATCTGATGTTATATATAAGACAGAGCCTGGGTGGGTCTACAGGAGGAGAAAAACAGCTCAGAAACTCAGAGCCTAAAAGAAAAAAAAAAAGGCACAGTAGGCTGGTAGATTTTCTCATTTTACCTGTGAGACTTCATTAAGACATAAATGTGTTCTGAAACACAAATATGTTCCATTTTGATCTCTTACCTCTTGTGCAATTTTAGTCCTTAACATTAATGTCACCTGAAACATTTTTAATCATATCTCTAGAAGTCTATGAATAACACACTTAGCATGCTTCCATCAGCTTTCAAGAATTTTGTCTATTCAAAAGGTTTTTTAAATGCTATTACCATCATCCTCCCAGAGAGTTTAATTTAATAATTTCCTCTATGTCAGAGTCTGTTTAATGAGCGATTCAGATTTAAACTATTTTTCCATTACTGATATATTAATGATATTACTGTTGTCAAACTCTGAGCATATATTCTTATACTACAAGGTAGGTGTTATCATTCATATTTTACAGATGACAATTAAGCTGGTTATCCTTTAGAGAGGTTATAGTTACTGAAAGAATAAACTACTCAAGTACCAATTATTTGTATGCATCTCTAGGGGTTCAAAATTATTACTTAACTCCAGAGAATAAATGTGGCAACTCAGTCTTTTCCATTCACTTAATTCAGTCTATTTATTAGGTAAAATAGCTGGTCTAATTATACCTAGGAAAAATGCCTATGGTTTAAGTAATTCCTTGTACTTAGAAATATACTAAATATGAAATTTGGCGCATTTTCCAATTTTTATTGTAAAACACACATAACAAAATTTACCATCTTAACGATTTAAGCATATAGTTCACTGGTGTTAAATACGTTTAAAATGTCGTGCAACCATTACCACTATCCATCTCCATAACTCTTTTCATCTTGCAAAACTAAGATTCTGTACCCGCTAAACAATAACTCCCCGTTCCCCTCTCCCATGGCAACTACCTTTCTACCTTCTGTCTCCATGATTTTGACTACTCCAAGAATCTCATATAAGTGGAATCAAAGAGTATTTGTCTTTTTGTGAGTGGCTTATTTCACTCAGCATAATGTCTTCAAGGTTCAGCCATGTTGTAGTATGTGTCAGCATTTCCTTCCTTTTTAAGGCTGAATAACATTCCAGTGTGTGTGGGTGTATATATATAACAAACTTGGTATTTTTGTAGGTCAAAAGTAGACATGCTGACAATCTCATATGGTTCAATCTAATACATCGTTATATTAATATGATACCATTCAGGACTGTCAGTTCTTTAGACTAACTCTTGCTCTTCCTTGCATGCAGCAGGTACCATCAGGCAGAGCAAGCTGGATCACGGTAACAGCATCTGAGGCCCTGTTTGTGGGGATGGAGGTGGAGTGCAGCCCTACAGTAAAAGTATAAGAAAGGCAGAGTCAGCCTCAGTTGCCCCAGCTTTGGCTCCTGAACTGATTAGACCTCATGTGTCTTTATGTTCCCTAAGAATAAACGATCTCCTTCCTTGGCTCTTGCCAAACATGACCAGCCTTTGGCTCTGCTCCCTTGTGGCTGGCTTGTACTTCTCACTGCCTGATCCACTGCCCTCCTCCTTCTCAAAGCAGGGTCCCACAAATGAACTACTGATACCATTGCAGGTTGGGTAGATAAATGCTTTAAAATAGATTGGAGGGTTTCCCTGGTGGCGCAGTAGCTGAGAGTCCGCCTGCCGATGCAGGGGACACAGGTTTGTGTCCTGGTCCTGGAAGATCCCACATGCTGCGGAGTGGCTGGGCCCGTGAGCCATGGCCGCTAAGCCTGTGCGTCCCGAGCCTGTGCTCCGCAACAGGCGAGGCCACAACAGTGAGAAGCCCGCGTACCGCAAAAAAAAAAAAAAAAAATAGATTGGAGTAATAATAAATCTAAAATAGAATTTTCATTCCTATACCAAACCTACTTTCCAATGAGTAAGAGAAATATTTTAACCCCTGAGTCACAAAGTTCTATCAGAAAAGGAAGATGAGAATATTCAGTAAAGAATAAAGCACTCTACAAATACTAATGGTTATTATTTCTATCATGTCCTGGACAACAGAACAGAAAGATTTTGAGCCTGCCTTTCCAACTATGCTGCAAAGTCAGGGTCAGAGAAAAAAAAAATCTAAATGTACATCACTGGGATACACTGTAGTACAGGAATCCATGCCATGGAATTACCATATAGCAATGAGGTGGATCTTTATCCTCCAACGTACAGAGAGCAACAATGCATACATAAACAATCCATGCATAACTCTGCAAAAAAATACACATAAAATATATGTACTTTATATGTGCATGTCTCTATATCATTAAAAGATCTTAAAGGCTAAAGAGTAAATACTTGAAAGTAGTTCCCTGTGAGGAGAAAAAAAGAAGAAAGAACTAGAGAAGGGAATTATCATGTGTTTCTTCAACAATCTGTAAGAGAAAAAGAGAGGAGAAACCATGGATTAAAACAGACAAGAGACATATCAATTTATTGCAACATGCAGACCCTACTAGACCCTGATTTTAACAAAATTTTAAAGTATGAGACAATGAGGAATCCATACACTGGACATTTGCTGATAAGGAATTACTGTTAATTTGGGGAGATATGATAATGGATTGGAGTTACTTTTTAAACGCTTATCTTTTAGAGACACATTGAAATATTTACATATGAAGTGGTATTTGCTACCAAAATAATCTAATGGCAGGTATAGATGAAACAAGATAACCTGATAATTACTGAAGCTGGGTGATGCTACACATCAGGGTTCATTAAATTCTTTTTCTTTTTTTTTTCTTTTTTTTCTTTTTTTTTGCTGTACGTGGGCTTCTCACTGTTGTGGCCTCTCCCGTTGCAGAGCACAGGCTCCGGACATGCAGGCTCAGCGGCCATGGCTCACGGGCCCAGCCGCTCTGCGGCATGTGGGATCTTCCCGGACCGGGGCATGAACCCGTCTCCCCAGCATCGGCAGGCGGACTCTCAACCACTGCGCCACCAAGGAAGCCCTACATTATTTTTTTATTTTTGTGCATGTTTGAAACTTTCTACAATAAAATGTCAAAAAATCCTTCTTAAAAATATACCTGGGTTTGCCACCTTCCTGGTTGTGTGACTTGGGCAAGCTATCTAACCTCTGTAAGTTTCTGCCCCTTTTTCTAAGAAGTGGGGATAATGTGGCTTGGCCAGGAGTAAACTCTCAGGAAGCTTGGACCTCACTGCCCTGTTGGACACTCGCTCACCAAAGGGCAGTAGTAGCTATTTTATAGCTATTTGTCATCTCTCTTTGAATGTACCAGAGGAAATGCAAACCTAACATGTCTGAAAATGAATCATCAAATTGGATGGAGGGAGGCAGGGAGGCAGGGAGGGCGGGAGGGCGGGAGGGAGGGAGGGAGGGAGGGAGGAAGGAAGGAAGGAAGGAAGGAAGGAAGGAAGGAAGGAAGGAAGGAAGGAAGTGGTAGTTTCCTCCTCGTGGCTGGGCTTTTCACGACAGCTGTCAGGAATGCTTCATCTCTGATCTCTGAGTTGCTCGAAGTTTAGACTTCAAGTACAAAGTCATTATGAACTAACTTTTCTCTGGCTTTAGCATCCCCATTTGAAGGATCTCTACAACTACGGAATCTGTTAATGGGAGCTTTGTAAAATGCATGCTTCGCATTGAAACCGGCTTCTCTCTCTGAGAAGAGTTCTATGCTCCATATCCTTAGTCTTTGGCAAGAGTGAACATCTAAATTATATATAACCCCAGTAAAAGAATTCATGGACTCTATGATGACTTTACTGTTGTTTGATCACGACCTAGGGTGCAGCAACATACGCTTTTACCATTAACTATTTCATGCCCATCTTCATAAGATCCTAATCAGGTTGTAATGACCATATCAGAGACTCTCCCCACTCAGGAGCCATATTATAATCAAAAAACAGGGAGGAGAGAACATCCCAAGAAACTGTTTTCTCCATAACATCTTTGAAATCTGAGCAATTTAACGAGATTGTAAGCACACTGCATCGAAATGTGGTCTCCTGATGGATTTCATACTAGTAATAATTCCTCCATCACGTTCAGTAATGGGCACCTTTCCACGTCCTCAGGAATAAATAACATGCTTCTCGTGTGCATAAATTTGTTTCGGATCCATTAGCTCCTTGGCCAGTGAATGTATTTATTTCTAAATAGATACACACACAGTAATTTTGCTGCACCATTAACTCACAGAGGAACATAAGGGCTGTCTTTCCATAATATCCTTTTGTTCTTTTTCTATGGTATGTGTATCAAACAGCCCATACCTTGCATTTACTCAGCCCTCCGCTTCTCCTGGGTGAGGTTTTTATGGCTAAGAAAAGCATCAGAATAATAGAATCATCACACCTGAAAGCTAGAAAGGACACTAAAAATCTAGTTCATTGCTGTTCTTTTGCATACAGAAAAGTGGGGTGCAGAGAGCTGGACGGTCTTGCCCACACCTGTAAGGCTGGTCAGTGATAAAATCAGGGCTAGAGTCATACCTTTAGATTCCTAGTTCAGGGCTCCTTGCCCCGCACGATGTGAAGTCTAATGTTCTTGGACTTCAACCACTGAAAACAAATTATTCCCTGATCTTTAGAAAGCAGAGTCTCTCAGACCATTCAGGTGCCAGATAATGATTTATGAGAACACAGTAAGCACTCAGACCATTCTCAAAAGCCCACACACCAAAGCTCCATTTACATCAAGGGAACAGCTCAGTGTCGGGACAGATCTCCCCAGAGGATCTATTCTGTTCCGGCTGATCTCTGTAAGGCCTAGACCTTTCAAAGAATCTGTGCAAAATCCTGACAGTAGCAAACAAGAAAGCCCCTGAGAGAGACCCAACCCAGAACACTGTGCTGACGTGCCAGTGGACGCTTGCTCTAAAACTGCAAGCACACAAAAGCTTGACACTGTAAGCACACGAACACCTCACTTCTTTACACATTTATGACTTCCACCTCAAAGTGGGTATGAGGTGCTTCGTCAGGGTGGATAGTGTGTCCATCCTCTTGATTAAAAGTAATCTCTGATATTATTGGCAACCAATGAGTGATCAGTTGGTGACAAGAAATTAATACATTTAGAATTAAAGTAGCCTCTTCCCCACCCGCCCTCCACCAGACCTGCCCTCACTTTCTACCATCAGTCAGTAGCATATCCAACCATCAGGTGCCCATGCTTGAAACCTCGGTTTTGTCTTCCACCTCTCTCTTACCTCCCTCCCGCCCAGCCTGACCCCGTGCCACACTGACGATCGCGAGGAAATGTGTCTTGATTCCTGCAGTGGTTGTGATCCCACCCTCTACTCCTCACCTTCCCCCTTCCTAACAGGACCCTGAATTTTCCATTCATGCTAAGGAATTGGGTGGATCTGGCCAAATCAGCCCCAGGAGTGGGCAACAACTGGTGTAAATGGTGAGCATGGCTCACCCTTTCTGGCTACAGCAGTTTTTAGGAGATGGGCACGAGACCCAGTTCTGGCCAATGAAATGTAAAGAAATGTTTGCTGAAAGGTTCCTGGGAAAGGAGCATCCTCAGTCTTCCATGGGAGCTACTGAAATGAACACTTTCTCTCCCACTGGACGGATGAGGGAGCAGTTACTGCTGGTGGCCATCTTGCAGCCCCACGGCAGGCAGTCTGGAGAACACCCAACTGGAAGAGATCAGAAATATAAAAAGGAGCCAGGTCCCTGGTGACACTGTTGATTGATCAAGCTTTGCCTGATGACTGCATCACCTCTGAACTCTTTACTTAAATATATCTATAATTTCTCGTTGTTTTATAAGTTAGAGCTGGTTTTTCCATTCCTCTCAACCAGAAATAATTCTAAAACAAATCCATTCCCTTCTCCTCATCCACACTAACAGTTCAGGCCCTCATCTGAATCATGATAGTATCCTACTTACTTTACCTGCCCCTGAAATATCTATGCTTTCAACTGTAATTCTCCCACACAGAGCTTGGAGAATGATATCTAATTATGACATTTATGGAACACTTACAAGGTGTCAGGCACTGGTTTGAGTATTTTATAGGCGTAATCACATATGAGCCTCACAAGAACTCTATGAAGTAAGCACTATTATTAATCCCCATTTTACAGATGAGGAAACTGTTATTAATCCCCGTTTTACAGGTGAGGGTTTGAGAGATGAAGAACTGTGTCCAAGGTCACATTATTAACTAGTGGAAAGCCTAAAGTGGAACTCGAGTCTGCTTAACTCCCAAGCCTTGATCTTAACCACTGTGGTAGTCTCCTCCCGTAAAAGCTCCAGCATCTCCCTGGTGCCTACTAAGCACAGGAAAAGCTCCTACATGGCCCTCAAGGCTCTTCCCAACTGGGTCCCAATACCACATCCCTCTAAGATCCTAAGGTACGTCCAAAACGGATGTCTCCCTGCATTCCTCCAAGGCACAGTCTCATACCTTTTATTGTGTTAGTCCCTCTGCCAGGAATGCCCTCCCCACTCCTCTTTCTGCAAAATGCCCTTTCACGCACTGAGAGCTGGATCAAACATCACTTCTAGTCCACCTCTTGTGCCAGGACCCATGACACTTTGGGCCTAAGTTAGGGACTGACTGGTTACAAAGAGCAAAAACCCTCTCATGCTATCTGAGGTAAAGGAGACGTGCACACAGGGCACACTAGGGGGTCTCACCAGCTTCTAAGGACAGGAAACAAAGGACAACCAAGCTACACAGGGACCCAAGCCACCAAGTAGGGATTCAAGGCTGCTGGCTCCCCCAAGGCCACCTGGACTCTCAGCTCCCCTGCTCTCCCCTCCTCTTCCCTCCCTTCTTCTCTCCCCCCTCCACTGGCATCCTCAACAAAGCTCTTCCTCTCTGCCCATGTTGCCCCACCTTTAGCCTTTAGTCTTTCTCTGGCCCCCAGTCTAGCTCCCACTCTCCTGGGAGACCACTGTTCGCCACCACCTGACCGTGTCTCTCTGTCACTTGTTCAAATTCCCAAAGAATCCCATTTTCTGAACCAGCAATGTTGCCTCCTCCTGCGTCAGGTGCACCCTTGGTCCACTCAACTGTGGCTACTGGGTGCCCTAAGACAAGTCCATCTGCCCAGGTCTGCCTTTCAAGGGGAACTGTGGGTATCCTGCCCATGCCCCCTCCCCTGACCATTCCTGTACACACCAATCCCATGGCATCCTACTGCCAGCACCCGAAGCCCTCTCCTGAGGGCTTTCTCTGGCTGCCTCACAGAGAAGGTCAGGTGCGCTGGAGGATGCCCCCTCAAAACTCTCAACCAGTGACTGGGAGTTGGTAAATAACTCAGCTCTAGAGCTCCGTGAGGATAATGACATGCGGGGTTCTCCACACCATCTCAGAACTGCCCAGCAGAATCAAGCCCCAGATGCTCATGGCAGCAACTAGCACACCCTTTACTGGCTGTCTTCCATGTCTCTCTTCCCACACTTACAGGGCTCCTAGGATCCTTAACTAGGCTATTCTAATCTATGATTTGCCTATGAACCTACTGCCTTATTTATTTATTTATTTTCTAAAGTCTATTTTATTTTATTTTAAAATTTTTAACATCTTTATTGGAGTATAATTGCTTTACAATGGTGTGTTAGCTTCTGCTTTATAACAAAGTGAATCAGTTATACATATACGTATGTCCCCATATCTCTTCCCTCTTGCGTCTCCCTCCCTCCCACCGTCCCTATCCCACCCCTCTAGGTGGTCACAAAGCACCGAGCTGATCTCCCTCTGCTATGCGGGCCTACTGCCTTTTTTAAACACCAATTACATGTTTCACTTGCAAGTAACATCTAGACACTATTGTGCAGTATGAGATATTGCAGAATACTACAACCTGTTAAATCCTGCAAACTTTTAATAAACAAGCCTAACACATAATTCCACTTTAACTGTATCAAGAAAAGTGTGACTTCTGCCCGACTCCTGAACTCTCCTCAGTGGCTTATTTTTTAAACAGGCACCACTGAAATATTTGCACTCATTCTTATAAACTCTATTAGATAGGTAATTATCTTTTCACTTCCCAGCTCAAAATATCATAAGGCAAGTTTGCTGAAAGGTGCAGAGGGCAGGTGACGGCTTCCTTTCACCCATGTGCTGCTTAGTAATAAAACTGGCAAGACAATTTAATGTCCATCATCCTAGAGCGTATGTGCAGAAAACTGGATGCTGGCTAAAATGGAAAACAGACCGACGGCTGCGAAGAAAAGTCCCATGGGCCCACGTCATAGTTTTAATTCTTTATTTTTAAAAACTGATATATTCTGAATGAGTTACTAAATTAAAATAAACCTACCCTGACTTCCATTTCATCTTTACACGGACACATTTAGGGCTGTTGGGAGGACAATATAAAGAGGGAGAGTCACTGGTATATATACCCTGGACTCTCTCAAGAAATTAGACTCATGGATTATTTTAAGGAGCATAGATGGAATGAGAGGCAGTACCACACACATAAGAGTTCACAGCCAAGTCTGAATCTGGCACCACCAGCAGCAGCCTCAGCTTTCTCATCTATAAAGTGGAGATCTGACAGAGTGCCTGAGTCATAGGGTTATTGTGAAGACTGAACAAAGAACAAGATAATGGCATGTGGAGTCCTGGGCACACGGCAAGTGCTCAGAGATAGTTAGCAGAAGGAATGGAAACCTGTGTACAGTAAGAAAGGAGGGAAGAATTCATTCTTGTGGGTTACTTTTCATCTTCACTCCCTTTACAGTCAGTGTTGCTGAGGGGTCTCATTCATACCCCCATGGACTTTAGGCCCAAGCATCTACTAAAGTTGACCACAGTCATACACCATGGCAGCAAGTTCACTCCTAGTATATACCCAACAGAAATGTGTACAGATGTTCACCAAAGACAAGTGCAAGAATGTACATAGTAGCACTTTTCATAATATCCCCAAACTGGAAACCACCCAGAGAGCAGAATGGATACTACCCAGCCATCAGTAATAAAAAAGAGAAACTGACTGCTCCATCAATAGCAGAATGGATAAACAAACTGTGCTGTACTCACCAATGGATGACTATCCCGCAGTGAGAATGAACAAACTACAGCCACAGGAACCTGGATGAATCGCACATGCACACCACTGAAAAGAGAAGCCTGACAGCCAAGAGGGCACAGGGCCTGATCGTGTTTGCATCATGTACAAAAACAGGCAAACCTGTTCTAATCTACACTGTCAAAAGTCAGCAGAGCTCCTGACTGGGGAGAGTGACTGGAGGACACCAGAAGAGTCGCTGGAGTGATGGTAATGTTGTCTTATTTGAGCGGGGTGCTCAAGTAAGGGTAAATACCCTTACAAAAAATTTGAGATGGACATTTAGAATTTGTGCTCTTGTTCGTAAGTATACTTCACTATAAGCTCACCAAATAAGTGAATTGCACCCCTTGGGCTCAGGAATTGTGCCTTCCCAAGGCATGGCTGACTCCTGTACAGATACCGTAATGCTGCTAGAGCATTACCGGGGACCTGGATGATCCTAGTAGGTTGTCTACCCACTGCTGACAGCTGATCCTCACTGTTCACCTTTCTACAGCTGAAATTCGAGCCTAACTAGATACAACTACATTATACACTGTAGTCAGGACACTGACCTCTAGACCAGGACCGGGGACACTTGGTAACCGTCTCTTAGCCAAGATACAAGTCCTCTCACCTCCCCGTTATCCGCCAGATGTGTGGCCTGAAGGACAACACAGAGATTTTCCAAATCATTGCTTCAAGGGACACTGTGACCTACTGAGCACCAGGCATATGACGCGTTAGTCATTTTATTTGGAGAAGACAGAAATCAGCAGTGAGGCTTTCCATACAGAAGACTAAATTTGGGATCTTTTGGAACAACAAATGTGTATATACATATAGTTTTTATATATGAAGTTATATATAGTTATATATTTTTATATCTAAATATATACAGGCATACCTCATTTTATTGCACTTTGATTTACTATGCTTTGCAAATCCATTTTTTAAAACAAATTGAAGGTTTGTGGCAACCCCGCATTGTAAGATGATGGTATTTTTTTAGCAATAAAATATTTTTAAATCAAGGTATGTACATTGTTTTTTTAAACAGGACGCTATTGCACAATTAACAGACTACTGTATAGTGTAAAAATAACTTTTACAAACCAAAATATTCATGTGAACTAGCTTTACTGTGATATTTGCTTTATTGTGGTGGTGTGGAACCAAACCCACAATATCTCCAAGGTATGCCTATATTGTTTTAAATAATTTTTCTATGGTTTTTCAATCTGAAATTGTTTATGGCCTCAGGAAAGCATCTTTTAAAAGTCCTCCAGGGATACTAGAAAAATCATTTTGACAACAGACAATTCTTAGTAAAGAAGCACTCCCAAATATACTTAATACTTTTTGTATCAGTCATTTCCTCAGTGATTACATTTATTTACATCGTCACACAGACTTTTGTGGAAAATATATTGAATCCTGTCTTTTTTCCCAAAAAAAATCTTTGATGCCCCCAAATTCTCCCAGAGTGAGTGAATCCCTTGGCATCCCAAAGTTGCTAGAGTTCAGTCCCCATCCCCTGCCCAAGGAATGAGGACAGTCACCAAAAAGCTAGAAGTAGTAAGAGCCTAGAGCTTTCGGAGGGAGCCTGGCCTTGCAGACACCTTGACTTCAGCCCAGTGATACCAATTTCAGACTTTTGGCGTCCAGAACCACGGGAAAATAAGTTCTTATTGTTTTAATCCACCAAGTTTGTCATAATTTGTTACAGCAGCAATAGGAAACTAACATATAACCCAAGACTGCATTTGTTTTCTTTTTGGTGTCTCTCCATGATGCCAACTTACTGAATTTAAATCAATTCTTTCTTTCAAAAAAAAAAATTTAATAAAGTAGAACAGTTGAGAAGAAAAGGTCCTACTTTATTGGACTCCTAAGCACAGAATATGGAGAGAAGGACCAGATTTGGGGTTTGAGACTGACTGCCTGTGTGACCTTGGATAAATTACTCTCTGAGCCACTTTTCCCATTTATAAAATGAAGAAATAACCTCTAAAGTGATGATTCTATAAATTCAGATGATTCTGTAACTCTACATATCTTTTACTTAACTTTCAACTAACTTCGTAAAAGTCCCTAGGCAATCACTGATTTAATGTCACCTCCTAAGTGCCACCTCCTCTGGGAAGTCCACTCTGATTCACTCTCTTCTCTATACTCCACTGGCTCTTGGACACATCTCCATTTCAGTATTTATTGCCCTGTGTTCTAAGTGATTTGTCTCCATACCCATCTTCCCCACTAGACATGTGTTACTGGAGGGCAGGAGTCGCATTTTGCTCGACTCTGCATCTCCAGTGCCCAGCTGAGTAATGAATGGGCCAAGAAACTGAGTAGTGAGAAAGTAATGGCCTCTCATGCTACACAGCTGACTGATGAAAATGTCAGGACAGGGCTGAACATGAGATTCCTGGAGCCCAAGCGTCTCCCTCAGGGGAGCCATTCATCGAATAAGTCCTGGCATCCAGATTGCATTTTATGAGTGTTTTATGTGTTTTCATCAGTGCAGATTTGACTTGATCTGTTTAATGAGCTTAAGTCATAATTCAAAAGCCATCTTTGATAACTTGTATGCCTGAATTTCATAATTATGATCAATACATCCATACTTCAGAACTTCAAACGGCTCCTAGAGAAGTTTTCTTCTCCTGGCTCATCAAGGTTTTAGAAAGACTTTCTAAAAATCTTGCCATTTATATCCATAACTTGAATCTCCACAGGTATAAATTCAATGATAACACATGAGAAGTTGTACAGGAAAGAATTTTTCCTGGAGCCTGGTTTATTCTCTCCCCTCTGCTGGTTTTGGTCTAGTCTTTGGGTAGAAGTGAAGGGCTCATCATGGTGGTCCATGCCCCAGCTGCCCCGCACTGTCAAGGAGACTTGCCCTAGTCCACTAAACAAATGCAACCTGCAGAGATTTTGATTGGAGCACCCCATTTTTGGCTGAATCTCAATATAACTTAAAGACTTTTCTAAAGCCGGTTGTCAGCATCATACTCGGTCCTGAGCACAGAAGCCATTTATAACAAGAATTATGGAGTCTGATTTGGATTTCCAAAATAATTAGACTTCTCTATGAAAATCTATAAGCTTCTAATAAAACTTAATTTGTGAAGTTATCTGGTGTTATTTTATTAATCAAAATCACTACAGGTACCTTCCTATTCCTTTCGGAAGGTAAAGATCAACATGGGAAGTCAGACTAAGAGCAGATTCAAAGGCCTGATGGAGACAGGATTTACCCCAGGCCTTACCTATTCTGAGACAATGACCAAGTATGCTTTTAACTGCGATGCATTCACAGCCAGCAGGAACCCAGGGCCCTCTCCTCCTGTCTGCCATTTATGTTATTGAGTAACACTGCTCAAGATTCTGGCCCTTGGAATTGCTCCTCATTTGCAAATAATAATTTTCATGTTTAGAAATGGTAACCATCTACATGTAAAACTTAAGTAAATGGATTATTGGATGCAAATATATAGCCCTCTAGATGCAATTTTCCAAATGTCTCTTTAGAAATTTAAAGGACTCTGCTGCCACAAGTCCAAAATTCTTTGATACCATTTCATTTTACCTCATAGCTTTAAATATGTTCTCTGCAGTTAAGAATTCCTTTTTTTTTTAATCTATACCGGTGACTGTCAAATTTTGCCTTTTAGAGCCCAGGTATTCTGTGATTCAGACTAAAATGCTTCTAACATCAGCAAACTTTTCCTAATTCACAAAGAGGAAAACAAAGACAGGCACAATTTTCCCAGTTTTACATTTTCATACAAAATTATCAGAAGTGCTATTGCTTAAAGGACAGCAAATTATTGAATTACTAATAAACAAATACTGAGGGAAACAGTGTTTCAATCAAATGATTAAAAATCAATGTGATTTTTTTTTCATTGTTAGACTTTATTGGAGAAATTAAAATACTACCAGGAAGTAACCTGCGGAGCATCAATTCAGAGGATTGGAGTTGGATAATGGAATTCTGCTGTGTCCCCCATAATGACCCATGGACAGAGCCCCCTCACTCTTGGCCAGCACTGAGGACTCACGGACAACTCCTGCTTCTTGTCTCCACCCTTAACAGGTGACAATGAAGACTCACAAGGAATCACACATTTTAGGGGCCTATTTGGACATTTCAGAAACCCTCTGGTCACACTCATGGGAACCGTGGGTGCTGAAGGTGGAAGTATCATGAGAATACATGGTGCCCAACCCACCCTTCCTCATTACACACGTGAGAAAATGAGACCCAGAGAGGTGAAGTGACTTGCCCAGAGTCACACAGCAAGGTGGCTTGAACCCAACACTCCGAATGCAAGTCTAGTAGTGTGGTGAGTCTGAGAGGATTAAAAGACCACATCCTTCAGGTTCATACAGACCTGGCGTGAGTTCTGGCCCTGCAACTCAGCAACAATCATAATAAAGGCAACCAACATTTACTGAGCTCTTACTCAGGCACTTTCTAAGTGCTTTAGAATTTTTGCTACATTTAGTTTTCACAACCACCCTGTGAAGTAGGTACTATTATCTCCATTTTACCAAAGGGGAAACCAAGACACAGAGTGATTAAGCTAACTCCCCCATGGTCAGGTAGTCAGGAGTGGATGCAGGCTCCCAAACTGCAGACCCTGTGATGTAGAGAACATTTTAATTCAACCTAATTTGTACAGCACACCAAAAATGAGTGAGGCTCTGTGGAAGACAAAGTTGAAAAACTTTCTGCTGTCAAAGGTCTGCAAATCTTTGCTGAATGCCTGTGAAACTTGTCAGGAAAATCGACAGCTGTGTAAAAGTGTATCAGCAGAAATCACCACAGTGGATGAACAATGTTTCTCCTCCCAGATGCTCAGGAGGTTGGCAGGCTGTGGCTGAATAGGACAGAATGGGCAGAAATAGGAAAGGGAAGGAGCTGGAAAGAGGGTGTAGGAAGAGGACTTTCCAGCTGTCTTGAAGAAAGAGGAAAGTTTAAGAAAAAGAAACCACCGGGCCTTCATAGATATACAGAAAGCAGAACTTCTAACCAGAGTAGAAGATTTAGGTAGAGATGTAACTAGAAATAAAAGTAGAGAAAGAGAATGAATCAGGACTGTGGATGCCACGCTTAAAAGAGCCTAGATCATTTCCTTGAGGCAACTGGGAGACAACAGAGATGGCTGAGCAAGGGATGATTTAGAAAGATTAATGTCCCTGCATTGTGCAAAATGCAGAGAGGGTGGTGAAATACAAGGTGGGCGACCAGCCTAAGTCCACTAAAACAGATCAGGCATAAGCCAGGTTGGCGAAGGAGGGGAACAGTAAGGAAGGAGGCATGTAAGAGGTGCTGAAAAGAATGTTTTGGCTCAGAGGCTAATTGGATAGGGAGGACAGAGACAGAAAACAGACACTGTATTTTTTTTTAGGTCCAAATGACTGGGGACATTAATCAAAAACACTGCAAATTCAAGGAGAGTAAATATGATGACTTCTGATTTTAGATGAAAAATGTCCAGGATTAAAAGAATCTCATTTATTCAGAGCTTGCCATGGGTCAACAGCGTTGTAAGCCCTTTATGCACCTTATGTAACTGTCATGGAAGCTCCGTGAGACAGGTATATTATCCCCCTTTTACAGACCGAAGAATTGAGGCCAACACCATGTAGGGAGTGAATGGTAGAGGTGAGACTTGAATCCAGACCATGGTTTTGCATTCGACTTTCACGTTTCCAAGAGGAGACTGGTGATGTGGGGCAGAGACCCAGAAGAATAATCAGAGCTAAAGACAGAAATTTAGGAGACAGAAATTGGAGAGTAATAACAGCAGCCTGGGAAAAGACAGAGAGTGGAAGTGGAATCCAGGCGCAGATCTTTGGCTGGCCCTTTGTTTTGGTTTCGACTGCAGATCTGAAATCAATAAACATGACTAACAGTAGCCTGTGATAAATGACCTAAATTCAGAAACTGACTTTGAGAAATAAAGAGGCCAGTTCTTTGTTTTCTTCCCATTCCATGCACTTGTCATTTTCTCTTCCCTTTTCACACTGCCAGAGATCTGTTTCGCAATGATCAGAGATTCAGTGGTCTGAGTATAATCAGGAGAGAGAAACCATACAGTAATTTGAACAGTAAAAGGTTAATGTAAAGGAGTACTAACTATAAAAGGGGATTAGATTTACAAGAGACCAGCTAATAAGAAGGGAAAAGAATTTTTAAAAATATAGGACTAGGAGAGAGAGGGAGAAGCCACCACCTCCAGAGTTGAGACAGAGCATCTCTCAGCTCACCTCAGAGCTGGGATCTGACCGTGTTAGAAAGGGCACAATTGTGGCTCACTGGATGGCAGAGAAGACACTGGTGGGTGTCTTCTAGGGTGCTAGAAAAACTACTTCACGGGGAAGTGCCTCACCAGAGGGAGAAATAAATCCACAATCACAGTTGGAGATTTCATCATTCCCCTCTCAGCAACTGATGGAAAAAATGGACAGAAAAACACTAAGGATATAAAAGACTTGAATAACACCAGCTAACAACTCAACCTCACTGACATTTCTAGAACATCCCACCCAGCAACTGTAGAATGCACAATCTTTTCAAGTGCACATGGAATAGTCATATAGATAGACCCTTATCCCAGACCAAAGCCAACTGATGAAGCAAGCAAAAATGAGAAATAATTCTGAGGACTTCACACAAATGACAAGTAATATCCAGTAGACCTACACGGCACACATTCCAGCGAACAGAGACAGAAACATTCTTTTTAAACCACATGAACCAGTACCAAAAAAAACCTGACTGCGGCAGGCAGCCTCCAGTATTGCTCCCAGTGATCTTCATCTCCCAGTAATCTCATCCTTGTGCAGTCCCCTCCCATTGAGTACAGACTGGACTTATTGATTCCTTTCTGATGAACACAATAAGATGTAATGGTGTATGACTCAGGAGACTAGGTCATAAGAGGCTGTCTGGTGTTGCTTTCACTCTCTCTATCTCTGAACACTCCTTCTAGGAGAAGCCAGCTGCTATATGGTGAAGCCCACCTGGTGAGGAACTCAGGCCTCCTGCCAACAGCCATGTGAGCAAACGATGGGAGCTGCTCCCCCATCCCCAGTTGAATCTTCAGATGCCTAGAGTCCTACCAACAGCTTTGAAACCTCATGAAAGGTCCTGAGACAGAACCACCCAGGTAAGCTGTTTCTAGATTCCTGACCCTCAGAAACTCTGAGAAAATAAATATTTGTTGTTTTAAGCTACTAAGTATTGGGGGTAATTTGTGACACAACAATAGATAATGCCTAAGCCACTAGGAAAAAAAAGTCCCCAAACTGAAATTTATACAATCTACTTTGCCTAACCAGAAAGCAATACAATTACATATTAACAACAAATCTTTCTTAGAATTTTTGAACACTTTTAAATAATTCTTGGTTAAGAAGGCTGTCAAACTGACATTATAAACTATTTAGAGATGAACGAAAATGAAACACTACATATCAAAAGCCATGGGATGCAGCCATATACATTAAGAAATATTTCTAGCTTAAAAATCTAGTATTTATTAGAAACCAGGAAAGACTGAAGGGAAATGAACTAAGCACCTAACTCAAGAAACTAGATGAAAAGAACCCAAAAATAATACACTCCAAAAAGTAAAAATGGGTTGGTTATTAACCTTAGAATGTAAAGTTATACGTTTTAAATAGTAGACTTAGTCAATAAAACCAACATTCTTTGAGAAGACCAATAAAAGAGAAGAACTTTTGGCATTTCTAATTTCTAACTGGCAAAAAAGGGAGAGAGAAGATGTAAGTAAACATTAGGAATGCAAAGAAGAACATAAGTTGAATCTCTTTATCTGGAGTTATTTTTTTAAAGACTGTTTATAATTATATGCCCCAAACTGGAATATGCAATTAAAATTATAATTTTCTAATACTGTCCAATAGGACTTTCTACAAGGATGGAAATATTTTGTATCCACACCGTCAAATATGTTAGCCATTGGCCATGTACAACTCTTGAGCAACTGATATATGGTTAGTACAACTAAGGAGCTAAATTTTTAAATTTTATTTCATTTTAATTAACTTAAATTTAAATAATCACATATGACTGGTGACAACTGTAATAGATAACATAGTTCCAGAAAAAAAAATTATGGAAGTTAAGAAGTAGAAAAATTTACTTAGTCCAAACACTATGAAAGAATTTGAAAGAGCAGTCAAAGATATACTTTAAAATATATTCCGGCCTTAGATGTTTAATAGGTAAGTTCTACTAAACATTCATAAACAATGTTATAGATCTGCAAAGTATAGAAAGATCCCCAAATTCCCAATCATTTCTTCAAAGTTAACTCTGATACCAAATGCCAACAAGAAAGCACGTATACACACAGAGATATAAATAGAGCTAGAGCTAGAGACAGATATAAACCTCAGTAAAACACAATCCCAACATCTCAGTGACTAGGAGTCAGCAAACTACAGCCTATACACCCAACCTGGTCTTTTACTGTTTTTGTATGGTCCACAGCTAAAAATGGTTTTTACCTTTTTTAGAGGTTGGAAATTTAATTTTGCTACAGACTTGATCATGTTTCTTAATGAGTTCAACCTAACATTACAAGGCAAAACAGTACCTATGTGAAACATATACAAAAATTAATTCACTTCTCATTACAGCCATATGGGCTGTACATATATGGAAACTGAAGCACAGAGAGGTAGAGTAACATGCCTGAGGTCACACAGCAAATTGCTGTCAGAGACAAGAGTGAAACACAGTCTGTGCTCTTAAACACCATGTTCTGGGTTATGCCACATAAACATTAAAAAGCAAACTACTTAGACAATAATAAAGATATAAATGAAGAGCTAGGTGCACACATCAGAGTTGGGGCCTAAGAACAAGAAAAATGTCTTAGAGGAACGTACTGCCTTGAAAGATGAGGATCGCATTCTGTACCTCTACTATTGCAGATATTACATGTCTGTCTCCCTTCTCGACTGTGAGCTCCTAGGAGAGGGGAGCTTCCTAATTTATCTGCCTTCAAAGCAATGAATATGCTCAATTCAAAGCCTATGCTCATGGATAGCTACCAGTATTTGGCAGTCCCTATCTGTGTGAAAAGACATTTTTAAAAGTGAAATACACAAAGCCTTACTGCACATCAGCATTAACAAATAAACATTTGTAACTGATTACAGGAAACATTACTTTTGAGCTCCAATTAAGTGAAATATTACCTCCCTAAAAAGAATTCCATTCCTCTCATTAGGACACTTGTATAACAAAAAATTATACTCTATTATTACTATTAATAATTATGTTTTGGATTTCATCAACAAAACTATGTGGAAATTTGTTCTCTTTTGTTTTCTGAGTACTTACATAATACCCTCGATTTCACCTTTTGGCCAGCAAAGTCTAAAATATTTACTATCTAGTCCTTACAGATGAAACTTGCCAATGCTTCATTTATAAACAAGTATCATTTATCTTCTCCCTCATGCTCCCTGTCCATTGCTGATTAGCAGTATGCTATGCTCATCACAGTTAGGCAGGCTGGCCTTGTGCACAGGCTGGCCTTGATTGTTCTGGTCACTAAGTTAAAGGGAGAAAAAATAGCCCTGGACATCTTGCTGTAAAAATAAAATACTTGGCCCGGAATTGTGACATTAGTTCCATTTCCAACTCATTGGTCCAAACTACTAACATGGCTGCATCCAGTTCCAAGGGATCTAAGAAATGCAGTCCCACCATGTGCTCAGAAGTCTGAACTAATAACACATTTGTAGTGGGTTGAATGGTAGCTCCCAAAAAGATATGTCCATTCCTAATCCCCTGAACCTGTGAATGCGACCTTATTTGAAAGAGTAATTTGTTACAGAAGCCCTAAAAATCTAATACAACATCCTAGAGAACTATCTCAAAACTGAGCACAAATGCAACAATCCTAAATTCTGGCAAATCAAATCCAAGAGTGTCCTGGAACAACATTTTTAAATGGTTAAGAAAGGCTTATTCTAGGTTCAACATTGTCTGCTGATGTAATTTACCACGTTAACAAGCTACAAAAATAACTCATCTCAATAAATGACAAATTAATAAATTTAAACACATATTCCCATTAAAACTTTTAATTAACTTGACATAACAAGGTTTAACTTTATAAAAATTTCAACCAGAAACCTTCTACTAACATCATACTTAATGATAAAGATGTTAGAGAAAATCTAATTAAACCAGGAGTCAGAGAAAGATGCCCACTGTTGGCCCTACTATTCAATACTGTACTGGAAGTCCTTGCCCACGCAAGAAGAATCAGGGGAGAAAAGAACTATTAGTATTGGAAAAAGGGATGTCATAACTACGACCATGTGTTCATCAACTTACAAAATCCAGTGAAATCAACTAATATTAGAATTAATTACAATCATCAGAACCAAAGGAATTTCAGAAAGTGGCCATATCCAAGGCCAACAAAGTCACTAGAAAGGTAATTAGAAATTTCACGGGGAAAGATTCCATTCCCAGAAGCAAACCAAACTGTCAGATATCTAGGAATAAATTTATCAGGAAACATATAAGACAAAAATGATTAAACTAGAAATTTTTTTATTAAAGAATTACAATGATCCTGAACGAAAAGATTTAATACTGTTAAGATTTTAGTTTAAAACATTATCTATAAATTCAAAGTAATTCCAATCAAAATGCCAAGAATTTATTAATTATGTCAAGGTAATACTAAAATTCATGTCAAGACACCCAAGAATTTCCAAGAAAATAGTTTTTAAAAACAATGAAGGCACTTGCCTTATCAAATGTGCTAAGGAAGTTATAGCAAATACAACTGTGTAACTCTAGGACAGCAATAAACAAATATATAATAAAACTAAACAGAGAGATCAGGAGCAGATTCATGTACTAACAGGAATTTCGTATCAGATATAGGTGGCTCTTCAGATCAATGGAGATGAAACAGACAATTCAGTAACTGTTATTGCAGAAATCAAATATCCATTTGATTAATGGATTAATCAAATGGATAATTAATGGATTAATCAATGAAAAAATTAAAATATACCTACCCCACATTAGTCAAGCACAAAATTCAAATGGGTCATAAAAACAGTAGCAGAAACTCTAGACCACTGCTTTTATGACCTTGGCAGAGTAAAGAAACATACAAGCCCCAGAAACTATAAAGGAAAAGACTGGCTTATTTGCTCACATAGAAACTTAAAACTTGATAAAAGATTCTGTAAGCAACATTAAAATATTAGAGAAAGATGAAGAGAAAATAACTGCAAAAAATTAAAATGTATAAAACATGAATACATAAAATTTATTATATATATAGCATTTCTCTAAGTCAAGAAAAAGACAAACAGTAGAAAAATGAGCAAAGATAAATATCTAAGTCCCAGAAAGAAATAAAACTCATAAACTTTGGAATGATGTCATACAGCCACAATAAATTAAATGCACATTAAGAATACAAGAAAAGCATTTTGTCACCCAATTTTACAACATTTTTGGTTTTTTGTATTTTTTCCACCCAGTAATTTTACTGCTAAAAATCTAACACGCTGAAATATTTTAAAATCTCTTTAATGATTTATGTTAAAATAATAAATTTTCTAACCTTTCTAAATTTTACATAGAATAATGAGAAATCTGACTAAAAATAGTCAACTGAAACAAATATTGTAACTACCAAAATGTGAGTACTTGGAGAAATGTCCATAACAAAATGAAAAGCATGATATCAAATTATATAACAGATACAGTAATACTGTTAGTATTGTTAACATTTGTTGAAGATTTACTATGAGCCAAAGACTGTTCTAAGCCCTTACTATTAACTTAATTTACACAATCCCAGTATGAAGTAAATACTACTTTAATGCTCGTAAAGATAAACTGATGCACTGAAGGTTTGGGTGGACTCACTTATATGAAGTAACTAGGTGGTGTCTGCAAACACTTTAAGTGCTCTGAGTTTGGTTAATGAAGGTTTTCAAGTTGAGACTGTAATACTGTCACCTCACCCACCCCCATCGACTCGGGGAGATCTAGCATCCTTGCCAAAGTTGAGAAGCAAAGGATAAACCAACAGAGAAGGTCAAAGTTCTGTCTGCCTTCCTAGAGGGAGATGAGGTCTCTTGCTTGGTGACCTGGGAAATAACAGGTGGAAATTCTTCGGCCGACCTTCAGCTCACCTGGTATGCTAGGTGAGAGGAGACTGAGAGACACAAAAGCCATCTCAAGGCTGAAGTGGCTGCTTGAACTTCCTGAGTGACTGGCACAAACACGTATCTGGGTCCTCAACTCCTAAAAACACCACCAGCCCACTATGGTTACACAACCAGGCTGACCCTGGTAGAAAAGTAGGGGGAAAAAAAGCTGTAGAACCATCTCCCACCCTTTTTTCTCCCTCCCTGATCTCCCAAACAGTAGTCTCCATCCTTAAGGACCCCCAACACTCACAGCTCTGCCCTCACCTGCCCAAATCACTCAAGAAGGAAGCACAGAATTTTGAAACTTTATTATCACTCAAAGAAATATTTGCATAAGATAAAAAAGAACGGCCCTGAAGCAGACAGGGCATAACACAGGGGAATTATTCAGCAATGGTAGGCTTTCCGGAATCAGTGGGAGAATACTTGAGACAAAGACCTTCCCAGTCTCTGCCCCACCCCCATACCAACTGGGTTGTTGCTGACACAGCTGGTCCTGGTGGCACATGATTCAGTTAGTAATCATATGTCTCTTCACCTCATGAAAAGGTAATCTGATTTCCCTGCAAGTATAATATATTTGATCATTAAAAACTCTAGAAGCCCCCATGGAATAATTAAAGAGTATGAGAATACAAACGTGAAAATATCATGATGGATGGGAAAGCAGACCAGCCCTGAAAGCACAGCTGCAAGAAAGGTGTTGATGTAATTGATGAAACTAACAGAAGCACAGGTCAAAGGCTGGTGCTGTATTTGGGCCTCTAAAGGAGCAACTCAAGCTCTTTAAGGGGCAATTTAAAGCTCATATCAGAGTTGCAATAAAACACTGTATGTTCCACGGCTCCTACCAATATATGACTTGGCCAGTTTAAAATCTGAAACATCCCAGACAGTCCAGCTCAGGCACAGACCCTGGAGATGAATTGCTGAAGGTCACTGAGCTTATTAGCTACAGCCACAAAGCTGTTTTAATGAGAAAGTAAAAATGGCATCTGATGTTAAAACCTAAGATCCCCGGGTTTCCCTGGTGGCGCAGTGGTTGAGAGTCCACCTGCCGATGCAGGGGACACGGGTTCGTGCCCCAGTCCGGGAAGATCCCACATGCCGCGGAGCTGCTAGGCCCGTGAGCCATGGCCGCTGAGCCTGCGCGTCCGGAGCCTGTGCTCCGCAACGGGAGAGGCCACAACAGTAAGAGGTCCTCATACCGCAAAAAAAAAAAAAAAAAAAAAAAACCTAAGATCCCTGACAGGAGAGCATTAATGAGGCTGGGAAAGAGAAGGGATAGAGCAGTGACCGAGAGGAGTCACTGAGTGTGTGCACGGTTCTGCATCATGGATGGATCCCACCTCCTTTTAGGGAACCCTGGCTTACCACACAATTCATCCTCTCAACCTGCTGCACTGTGCACCTACTATGTGCCACATCACGTGCTGAGAACTAAGCCTACAGATGAACGAAACAGATGTGGTCCTAACTCTCTGGGCTTACTCTAGAGTGAACTTCTTCTTTAGAAGTACAGACAATAAATAATTTAGGCTTTCTAGGCTGCACGGTCACACCTTAGCAGCCCGATAGTGCTATATGTAAACAAAGATAATATGTAAATGAACAGTCATGGCTGTGTTCCAATAACACTTTGCAAAAGCAAGTGGTGGCTGGATTTGACCTGCAGGCAGGCAGTAGTCTGCCATCCCCAGGTCTAGAAGGCCATTCAACAAATACATAGTTAAAACTGTAATAATTGGAGCCTGCTATGTGCCAAGTACTGTTTGACATGCTTTATGATATTTACTCATTTAATCCTCAGAACCCTCTGAGCTAGTGTTATTATGCCCATTTTACAAATGAGAAAACTAAGGCACAGAAATGTTGATAATGCAGCCACAATCACACAAGTAGCAAACAGGATGAGATAGGGTTTGAACCCTGCAGGTCTAGAGCCTGCACACGTGACTACTGCATTGCACTCCTCTCCTGCACCAAACTGCCTCTCAACAAGGATATGGTCAGGTGTGATTAAAACGTTAGGAAGAAAAAGAACAGGATGGCATGAAACAGGTGGACCTATGTTCGATGGTCCAATCAGAAAATGGTTGAGCCTGAAGCATGAGAAGTGGTCACCCAGCGGAGGGGGAGGAGAGAACATTCTGGGCACTATTAGTTTTATTTTTTTAAGTTATATGAAAGATATTTTATTATAATTTTTAATTGAGGTATAGTTGATCTACAATGCTGTGTTAGTTTCAGGTGTGCAGCAAAGTAATTCGGTTATACATACATATATATCTTTTTTTTCAGATTCTTTTCCCTTATAGGTTATTACAAAACATTAGGTATAGTTCCCTGTGCTATATAGTAGGTCCTTTTAGGTTATCTATTTTATATATAGTAGTGTGTATATGTTAATCCCAAACTCATTAACTCATGTTAATCCCAAACTCATAAAAGGACTTATGGTCCCTTTGGTAACCATAAGTTTGTTTTCTCTGTCTATGGGTTTATTTCTGTTTTGTATAGAAGTTCATTTGTATCATTTTTTCAGGTTCCACATATAAGCAATATCATATGATATTTGTCTTTCTCTATTTGGCTTCCTTCACTTAGTAAGATAATCTCTAGGTTCATCCATGTTGCTGCAAATGGCATTATTTCGTTCTTTTTTATGGCTGAGTAATATTCCATTGTATAAATATACCACATCTTCTTTATCCATTCCTCTGTCAATGGACTTTTAGGGTGCTTCCATGGCTTGGCTATTGTACATAGTGCTGCACTGAACATCGGGGTGCATGTATTGAGGGGGCTATGTTCTACTTTGGTGGGCATAGGACTGAGTTGACGCCCTGCATTCAATTTGTGCCTTTCCTGGAGTTTCTTTTCTGTTCCTCCCGGAGGAGAAGGGCCGAAAAGGGGCCATTCCAGGGCGCGGCGCTGGGCTTGCCACATTTGGGAGCGCCGCCTGAGGTTGGGCGCACAGCCTCCCGCCGCCCTACCGTTGGGCTGGTGGAGGCCGCAGCACTGCTAGGGTTGCATCAGTCTTCCTGTTTGCACTATTTCTTTTTGTGACCATGGCCCCGTCTTAAGTATTTCCAATTGAGAAACGAAACCTCAGGAAACCGAAACTTA